>NW_027279702.1:0-176529 GCF_046629955.1 Centroberyx affinis
GTAACTTCAGTAAGTGCACTATGAATGGTTCCTAAGTACAGTAATAACTAGCCTAACATTCTGCATCTAAACCTACATGAGAAATTCGGAGTACATAAATAACTGTAGTGGTTCTTTCCTGAGAAAATGAAATAAAACACAACAAACCACATTGAGTTGTAAACCTAACATTCACAATTCTGTACAACATGTTTGACAGTATGTAAGAATGATGGAAAGATACTCACTACGACATGTCAGTACATTTATCCAAGTACACACACGTGGCAGAATACCAACCCCATACGCCACTGTAAAAGCAAACAATGAAGTAGATCAGCAAATCGCATGAATCTTTGTTCAAACATTCCAAAATAAATGAAATCCAAACTTGGAAACCAAGCCACATTACAAGTTTCTCAATATACCAGCGACCATTACATAAGCTGACGGAATTACTCCGGGAAAATCTGCTGACATCCAACCACACCTGCGAGTTAATGGTCAATATACGTTTGTACACACTATTACTAATATACATTGATCGATATTTTGTGCATACAACATTCTTTACCAGAAATTTACCAACCTAGAGTTTTGGACTTCCACTGCTGCTCAACGTGGCGATCATGAAAATGGTTTCCTACTCTTCCTGGTCTATTCTCGCGGTATTGTCCACTCTGCCCTTAGGGGTACACCAACAGAAATCGCGCCATCTGGTGGAGTTAGTGGGAATAGCCCTATTGACCCACCTGGCTACACTTATAATAATTAGTTAATGATTAATGAGTGGTTTATAAAGCATCAAGTAACCCTAATCGGTAACCCCTCCTTTGACGGTCCCCTAATTACTACGTATTTGCCTGGTAAATATATGGTAAATTATAGTATATTATTGGGTACATCTTCTTAAATACTGGGTACGTCCTTGCAGATGTTTTTACAATTTACTCAGTAAGTAAGGTGAAACTGTACTGTAAAAGGAAGCCTTGTTTGTTTCCATGGTATTACCATATCCTTTGTAATAGATTATTCGGTAACACTTTATAATAACCATCATTAATAAATGGTAAATTGATAGTTAATTAAACTTTAGTTAATAGTTATTTTACTGTTAACAAACAATGAAATGATCATTAATAATGTTTACTAATTATTAGTAATGCTATAATTGATGTTATTTTATCATTCGTTTGTGTAATATAAAATCATTTGTTTATAAATTATATATTGTATCATAGCTGATAAAAGACGGTAAAAAGGGTAAAAAGCTATGATACAATATATATATAATAACCATTATTAATGATCATTTCATTGTTTGTTAACAGTAAAATAACTATTAACTAAAGTTTAATTAACTATCAATTTACCATTTATTAATGATGGTTATTATAAAGTGTTACTGATTATTCCATTGTCCATGCAATAAACACAAACTTTTACCATGTATGTTCTGCAACGTTACTAAGACATTACAACTTACGGAGTAAGTAACCTGAAACTGTACTGTAAAAGAAAGCAATGTTTAATCCCATGGTATTACAAAGTCCTTACCACATCCTTTCATCAAAATGGATGGTTTCCTTTTCCATGCAATATAGACAAACTTGTACCATATGTTCCATAGTGTTACTAACTAAAACATGACATTTTATTGAATAAGTACACCGAAACAGGAGAACTGCAGGAGAAATTGAGTACTCCAATTTGACAATAAATTAAATAAGTAAAGCTCTCTGAATTAATAAATGGCGGCGCCTCCACTTAGTAGTGTTTAAAGAATTTAAACAAGATCTACTAAGAATTTCAATTACTACAATTAACCTGAACTCAATGCCCCCCTTTTAAGTATGTGACTGTATAAAATTACCACAACTCAACACCAGATACTTTAAATGCAAACCAATTGCCTTTAGTTATGCAACTAGCAAGATGTGAAATATAAAAACAGAAAATAAAAAACAACTTCCAATTATCAAAGCAAATGCCCAGGTATTCCAATATAAATCTTGTACATTCCACAGAGGCAAAGTGTGTACCTTAAAATTAACTGACCAATCTTACTTTCTTTAGCTTATTCTCAAATGAAATACAGCAATTGTGGATACACACACACACTCAACAACAGTCTTTGGAATAATAGTAGGCCTACTAAAATAAATAAAAATGTCCAAATTAAATAATCGTTGCAGGCCTGAGTCCTTGCTGGGGTGCGTAGAGGTCTTTAAGATGACGATATTGCGTCCACTTCACTTGCTCCGAGCAAGGCACAAACAAACTCACGACTTGATGACAGAGTTTGTGATGGTAGACCTGATGAGGGCGATGCAGGAAAATGGCGCGAGGCCGACTGCAGGCGGATCCAAACAAACGTTGTCCTCCCGAAGCGAAGCTTGTGGAAACAGCTGGAACACTTGTGTTGTCCTCCTGGCCCACGGAGGATTTCCTGCTCCTTTCTCTCCCTATGCGGTACAACAGTCCAGTTCATATATGCATAAAATCCAACTAAAAATCAAGTACATAACACAAGGATGTATCATAATCCATTATTAGCTTACAGGCTATCTGATAGCTCCTTCACATAAACAAATGGCCAAAGCGATTGCTATGCTAATAACGCTAGCCGCGATTAGCATTTATTTAGGTTTAAACCATAACATTTAGCTAGCTACAGTACCACACTTAAAATAATAAAGTCATGCTTTACCTTAACAGCATTCACACAGGTCTAACATGTCATCCCAGTTAGGAATATTATGCTGGTGTTTTCAGGAAGGATAGTTCTTTCTCTGCTGCTTCCACGTGTTCTCCCTGCTCTACCTAGCTTTTGCAGTCAGACGGGTAGATATTTGATATCCATTGGTGGTTAAATTGCTATCTTCCAATCGGAATTTAAGAGAGGCGGGACTTCGCGCTGACTGCAAAAACTAGTTAGAGCGCAGGGTGAACCTGTGGAAGCAGCAGAGAAAGGACTATCCAATTTACTCTACTGAGTAAATTGTAAAAACATCTGCAAGGATGTACCCAGTATTTAAGATGTACCCAATAATATACTATAATTTGCCATATATTTACCAGGTAAATACTTAGTAATTAGGGGACAGTAAAAGGAGGGGTTAGCGATTAGGGTTACTTGATGCTTTATAAACCACTCATTAATCATTAACTAATTATTATAAGCATTAGTTGCAACTTTATAATAGCCATCCAAATAATGTTTATAGATGGTATACAAACCAATTATTAACCATTGACAAAGTATTAACTATCTATCTAAATAATGTGTATAGATGCTTTACAAAGTATTTATTAACCATTTAACAAGATATTATAATCATCCGTTGCAACTTTATAATAGCCATCCAAATGTTTATAGATGGTTTACAAACCAATTATTAACCATTAACAAAGTGTTACAAATATCTGGTCCATCTATCTATGTAATGTTTATTGATGTTTTACATACGATTTCTTAAAGGTTTACAAATCATTTGGTAATCATTAACAAATACTTAATATAGTATATAAAATGTTATGTGTGCAACAATGAACTGTTAAATAGTTTACTAATGTAATCAGAATGTCATTTTTACCGTCTCTTATCAGCTATGATACAATATATAATTTATAAACAAATTATTTTATATTACACAAACTAATGATAAAATAACATAAATTATATCATTACTAATAATTAGTAAACATTATTAATGATCATTTAATTGTTTGTTAACAGTAAAATAACTATTAACTAAAGTTTAATTAACTATCAATTTACCATTTATTAATGATGGTTATTATAAAGTGTTACCGATTGAGGAGATAGATCAGGAGATACATCATCTGCAGACTGTATGTAAAACATTTTTACATGAGGATTGGTTGTAAATGTATAAATATAGTATGTATAAATAAATATACTGTATATGTCATATACTGTATGTCTCTGAGCCCACGAAAAATTTCCCCAAGTGTCCTGTCACTTGATGGTGGGCCTGGACTAACACATTAATGACCGTCCTGGGTTAATGTCACTTGATGGTGGGCCTGGACTAACACATTAATGACTGTCCTGGGTTAATGTCACTTGATGGTGGGCCTGGACTAACACTGATGGTCCTGGGCAAATGTGGTGTATGAGTAATCGCCTAGCTGGCCCGAGTTACATTGATGTCCGATGCAAACGTTATTAGAAGTTATCAAACGTCATTACTTAATAAACCACCCTATGTGAAAATGTTGTGTATACGAGTGTGCGTGCATGTGTGTGTGTGTGTGTGTGTGTGTGTGTGTCAGAGACATAATGTTACATAAGAAATATGCTATCAATTGTGATAATGAGAAGGGTTAACGCACACGTTGGTGAGGTGCAGGTCTGGTCGGTAACGTCAATTATTCAGAAAAATACCGCCAGACACACGCTTGGCTCCGATACAAAAAATGTTTTATTGAATATGAGAACCAAAAGAAAAAACGTAAATATCTAGTAACATCTATTTTCACACATATTTCTTTCCTATTAAATAGAACCCACAGAGGTCAAATACATATAATAACTCCCCCACCCAAAAATTATTTGTAAAATCCAAGCAAATCTCAACTTGCTTGGAAAAAAAATGTAGCCATGCACCAGCTAAATTTGAAATCCACGGTTCCTGCTGCTGCTGATTAGGTGGTTGTAACGTGAATCCTGGACAAACAAGTTATCGTTGTCATCCAGGAACAACACTTACACATCGATATCAGATTGTGCCTCATTTTCAGTGGTGCTGAGAATGAAACTCCAAGGGGACTTGGTTTTATTCTGTAAATGGCCATTTTGTATTTTAAGCTTGATTGCCAGCCAATCCAGCCATTAGGAAATGGGTGTTTCTTTATCAATGCTTTAACCACATAAGCAACCTGTGGGCCTGCTGGGTAGGGTGTGTTGCATGTATAATTCTCAATAATATCTGACTTCACACCTGGAGTGGTCTTTGCAGTACCATTCCTCTGACAGGCCTCATTGTCTTTGTGCAGAACAACATCAGTTGCAGTGGAAAAACAGTTGATTGTAATCTCATGTAGCCATGAGGATATTTTGTACATTATACTGCACGAATTGTACAGTATATTTGATCCCCTGGACTGAAATTCTCTTTACACTTGCTTCCCTCCACAGGATGGTCAGAGTGCAGGGTCGGTTACATAACAGCTCCCCAAAGGCTGGCAAGGATTCAAATTCTTGCTCAAGGACATTTCAGCAAGGTGGATGCTTGGTGACAAGGGCACTTTACCCAGGCCTTCAAACTGAAGGGCTGCCTCTCTACCTACAATGTCACTCTGCTGCCAATTGGTCTTCTGTAAGAAACTTGAGGTAGTGTTCTCAGTTACCTGAGTACACTGTTTGTGGATCCAACTCCTAAGGAACTGGACCTGGAGTCATCAAATACATGGTGCATGGTGGGGGGAACCAGCTACTGACTGATACATGGATGGGATATTTAAGTTTTCATTTTGGCAAAACATTAAGTTATGGGTGCAATGTACACAACTTTGATTGTGCCCTCGTGCTTCCTTGGTCAGTGGAATGATGTGCAATTTAGTGCTAAAAGTCATGATCAAAGTATTGGAGGCTGAAGTCCTCAGTGATACCACAGGCTTCTATCACTGCCACATTCAGCTCTCTTCAGCTCTAGTGTGGCTGATCTTATGATGTTACTACTGCAGTGTGTCCATGCAAATATGATTCAGTGAAGATAATGTAACCAGGTGGTAAAAGGTCCAACAAGGAAATATATTCAGACCATGTAATACACTGGAAATATTGGTAATGTTACTGTCCCCTTCCGTTAAGGTTGATATCCCTTTAAAAACTTATATTGTTATGGTTAGGTCATCACACAGAAGGAAGTTTAAAGTTGTTGCCGCCTAAACCATATGCTGAATAGTGAGATCACACTAGAGGAGGTGCAGAGGGTAGTAGATAGAGCTAAACTAAATAAAGCTGTGGGTGTTGAGGACCTCCCTAATGAGGTCCTTAAAACTCCTAATATGTTGAATATTTTACATTGTCTGTGTCAAACGTGCTTTCACAATGGTATTATTCCGTCTGTGTGGAACAAATCCATAATCAAACCCATCCCTAAATCTGCAAAAGCTGACCCTAGAGTTCCATTAAATTACAGAGGTATCAGCTTGATCAGTACAGTTTATAAATTGTATGCAGGTGTCCTTAATAATAGACTTAATAATTACTTAGAGTTTCATGGAGTGTTGGTGGATGAGCAGAATGGTTTTAGGAAAAACAGGGCATGTATTGATCATATTTATGCCATATCCTCTGTGGTGAGAGCTAGACTACAAGAGGGTAAAGACACGTTGCTTGTTTTGTTGATTTCAAGAAAGCCTTTGATTGGATCAATAGAGATCTTTTGGAGTATAAGTTAATTTGCTCTGGTATTGATGGTAAATTTTATAATGCCATCAAAGCCTTGTACAAAGCCCCAGTGGCATGTTTGCAGTTAAATAATTTCAGGACTGGCTGGTTTCCTACTCCATTTGGGGTGAAGCAGGGACATGTGCTCTCCCCCACTTTATTTGCCCTTTATGTAAATTCAAGACTCAAACTCAAGAAATCAAGCAGGCCGATCTAGGTATATCGATTGACAATATGAACTTAGGTATTCTGTTGTATGCTGATGACATTGTGTTGGTTGCCGAGAAAGAGTTTAATTTACAAAAAATGCCGAATATTATGAGTTTATGGTGCAGTAAATGGAGACTTGCTGTTAACAGTGAAAAAACACAGATTATACATTTTAGAAAGCAATGTGAACAGCAGAGCAACCATGTATTTCAGTTTGGATCAATGCCCTTAAAGTACACCACTTCTTATAAATATCTTGGTTTTGTCTTTAATGAAAATATGAGCTTTTTAGAAGGAAGAAAAGCATTGGCAGAGTCAGCGGGAAGAGCGTTAGGATCTGTGATGAATAAAATGAAACTGTGTTCTGACCTTGGTTTTTCATCATTTTCAAAACTTTATGATTCAATGGTTGACTCAGTTTTATTTTATGCTGCAGGTGTGTGGGGTTTTGAGGATGCCCCTGATTGTAATGCTATCCAGAGTTGAGCCATGAGGTGCTTTCTTGGGGTGCATAAATATACTGCAAAGGGGGCTATTGAAGGGGACATAGGATGGGAGTCATGTCTTGTAAAGCAGAGATGTGAAATAGTTTGGCTATGGAACCGCCTTGTCCAGTTGCCAGAGGAAAGGCTGACCAAAAAGATCTTGAATTGGGACAGAACACACAGTTATCCTTGGTCAAGAGAGGTTTCTGCAATATTTTCTCTTTCTGATTTACATTTAATCTTCAGGAACAATTTGCAGTGTAATATAAATATAGTCAAACAAAAACTGTTAAAGATCCATAAGGAACAATGGAAGGAGGAGATTTGGAAGAAACCAAAGCTCAGAAACTATGTTCAAATTAAAGAGGATTACTTCACAGAACCTTATATAACATTTAATTTAAAGAGAGAGGTCCTTATGTGCTCAGTTAAGAACTGGTACCTTACCACTGGCAATTGAGGTGGGCAGATATAAAGGTATTCCTGAAGAGCTGTGTTTATGTGTTTTCTGTGATCTTGGTGTTGTTGAGGATGAATTTCATTTTATGTTTCACTGTCCCATGTACAGCGATTTGAGGAATCATCTATTTGAAAAAAATCAGTTGAAGAACACTGATTTGTTTTGGTTGTCTGAAGGTGATATATTGAGTTGGCTCTTTAATGAGGAGATTTTTGTTTTAGCAAGATTTATAGAAAATGCATGGCAACTAAGACAGAGAACATTGTATCCAACATTGGTCATTTCTGTCATGGAAATTGAATGTTTATGAAGTGTTCTCTTTTTGAATTTGTGGAACTGTATATTGTGATGTGTCATGTGGCCATCCTGACTGTTGTTGTTGTCTAGTGTCTTGTAAGCCCATATGGGCTGGGCACCATAAATGGTGCAGGACACTCAAATAAACATATCGATCAATCAATCAATAAATCAATGTTGTTCTGTCCATGCTTAAATGCCTGCCAGCTGCTAGTCACTACAGAATGATAACATTTTTCTACTTTAACTTTTAATAAAGTTTCAATTAAAAGTATATCCTGTGCGTACTTCCCTGGGCTTTATAAAAACTAGATTGGAAGATTGGAGCAAAGCAGTAACTAAAGCTTTATGATGGCCTCAAACTATTAAAGGTCAGGTATCAAATTATTGGCCAAATTATAGAACCAAACTTGTTCAGAAACTGGACTTAAATTACATAATCAATGACTACCAAAGAGTTGGCATTTCAAGCATGCACCAGTAACAAGACACATGAGATGGGAGTGCTTTTATTATTATTTTAGTAATTTTTTTAATGGCCCTTGGAATGCCATTCATGGTGTGACCTGTTATGATTTGCTCCATATGATTGTTACGAAATGCACATTCGGCTTATAAATAAACAGCAACTGGGATTTGACCGGTGTGGTACAGTCGTCGTGTTTGCCGTTGTGTTTGGCGATATGGTTTGGTAATTTTATGCAGGGCGATAGAGGTGATCCTATAATGTTCTTGTCACCTGTGTATAATGTGTATTATGATATTTTGATGTGAATTTTACTATGGACTGAGCCATGTAGGCTTATACATCAGGATTGATGTTTTGCCCAGGGTCCAGACAGATGCTGGGACAAAGACTGTCCGTGGTAGAGACATTGTTTTATTTTTTTACGTCTCGGTCGGGTGCCGACCGACCGAGACTCCACGGACTTATTTAATTATTTCCTTTTCTGTGTATGGTAGACTGGGGGTGCGGGTTATTTGTTGGGCCTCGCCCACGGGACATTTGGGCTGACGTGCTAAGGGTGGGGGCGGGGTTTAATCTCCTGCAGTGCTTCATATAGCCCTTTAGGCCTTAACTGTGTATTGTAGCTGAAGTTGTAATGAGTGAGGCTTGTTAAGTGTGCCCAATGGAAAGGGGTGGAATAATTGAGTACACTGTATGAATTACGTAGCGTACTGGCGGGCTGTGTCGCCGCCCTTAGGTCTGTGGGTTGTGCACTTTTCCCTCTTGTTTGTCGGCAAGCCTGTGATTGAGCTTCCTCTCCTACCCTGGTTAGATAGGGCTAATGTCTTACTGGGGCCCCTAAGGTTCCCCCTCCCAGCCTACCTATCTTCTTTGGTTGTGTGTAAATTTATGAATTGAATAAAAAGACATTTTTTGTGAAAGCTACCACTGAGTTGCGTTGTGCTGTGTAGTTGGGAGTTGCGAGGTTTGGTGGGGTCCCCCTAGGTGACATTCTCTCTGGTAGCCGACGCAATACGTTAGACACCCCCGCCCCATAATTCAACACATGACCACTAGATTGAGACAAATTTAATTTTGGATCATTTCTTACATGGCAGTGTTTGAATAGCATCCAAGTCATTTCAGGGAGATAAGAAGCAGTTTTCAGCTATATTGATGTAATGTTTTGACATTATGAAATAATATTTTTTTTGTTTTTTTGTTTTTTTTGGCATTTGATAGTTCAAAGTTGAGGGAGACAGGGATGACACATAATAAAGGCTCTGGTCGGATTTGAATGCAGGACGTCATACTATTGACATACAAGCACCTTAGACCACTGAGCCACCAGAATGACCCAATCTTTGTTTCTTGTATAGTGTAATTTTATTTTTTCCTAACATGACTTTATCATGCAGCCAATTGTCTCTTGTCTCTCTTGTCTTTAATGGGGACTATTTTAAGATTTTCCATCATTGTGCACTGTTACATACTTCTGGTTGTAGTGAGGAGGCAAAATTAAACTTAAAGGGACATTCCACCATAACATTTAGCTCATTTAAAGGAACAGTTCACCCAAAAATGATCAGTTGAAACACTGGTGAAGTTTGTATGTCCTCATAATACACAGCGAGTTTGCTATCATTGCTCCATATCAGCGTTCTCCAAAGGAACTAAAGTGGCCGGGTCTTGGTTCTTTAGAGTTCCAAAATGTGCTAAAAATGACCATACAATACTCCAAACAGCTCATGCAGCATAATCCAAGTGTTCTGAAGCACTGTGGCTCCAAAAGTCCAATAGTTACCTCATTATCTCCTAATTTTTCCGCACTTACAGAGCTCTGGTCGCCCTACAGGCAACTGGTTTAAGAGTCATGCTGCCTTTGTGTGTTCCAAGGTTTACAGTCATACATACAACTCATTGTGTATCCAAGTACTTTTTAGTCAGAAATAACAAAATGGAGCCTGAAGCAAAAGTAGTTTTAGAAACCAAGTTGATACACAAATGTCACCAGTCTTTCGACTAACATGTGGGTGAGTAGATTATGAACACATTTTCATTTTTGGGTGAACTTTTCCTTTAACAGATTGAAAGTGACTATTGAATATGTCCTGGTGGCTGGACAATGCAGTCCCTCTGCTGAACTCTCTTAATTGTGGTTTCTGGATTTGGAAGAGGTTGATGTCCTCTTCCCCCTGGCTGCTGGTGAAGAACTCATACGGAAGATGTGAACACCATATGAACAGAGCTGTTTTGGAGACTCATTAATTTTCACTTTTATATGCATTTGCTTTGTATTAGTGTGTGTTGTGTCTGGTCATTGCTACAACATTCCCCTGCTCCATCTATACTTTCTTCAAGGACACACCCTCTCTTGGACCCCTGAGATGTATTGGAATTCTTAACTTGCTCCTCCACATATGATAAAGAGGGACATTTTGCTTTCATAGTTGTTTAATCACGCTATTTCATATAGCGTCTCCCATGACCTTGTCTACTACTTATATTTAACCAGGTAGGTCAATTAAGATCACATTTGCATTTATTATGGCAGCCTGTCACAAATTTACTGTCACTTCATTTTCAACCTGTCTTGCCCCACTGTCTCTCCCTCTTTCATTAGCTCCCTTGCACTCTCTCACATGCTCTGTCTCTATAGTGAAGTCGAGTGCTGTTATGGCCACAGGCTGGATTTATTACGCACATTAATCTCTCCATCTTTATCCTCCCTGTTTCCAAGTCACCCTGTTTGCCTTCCTCAGCAGGATGTTGGTTTTGCTGAGTCACTGCAGCTGGCAACATCACCAACCAGCACACCGACACACAGACACACAGACACACACACACACACACACACACACTCGCTTCATATACCGGTTCACCCTGATTCTGCATACACTCAACCATATGTTTGATCAATGATCTTTTCAAAGACATTTTCACATTATTATGCCACTGTAGTGTGTGTGTTTTTTTTCACATTCCTCTTCTCCAGTGCTTCATGTTTCAAGGATGTTCAGGATCAACAGCAATTATGTTGATCCTGTGTTAGGCAATATTTTGCTGCCTATCTTCACAATCAATTCCAATCAGAATGGACAACTTCTCTTGCTTTTGTTTGCACTGGTTGACCTTCCTCACTTGCTTCTTTACATCCATTGCATCAACGTAGGTGAGCCCACGCAGTGCACACCATAGTGTACTGAGTGGTTGTGTTGTGTAAGTCTAAATTGGTTTGCATTTATCTCTGTGGACTAGACTCCAGCTTATGGAGAGAGTGAGTGCAGTGGCCCACTGCTCTGCTTGTAGGGCTCTGGGTGCATTAGCTCAGCCATAATATATATCCATATTCATTAGCTGGAAATTCACTACTGCACAGACCAAACACTGCAGGCTATTTTTTCTGCTTTCTGAGCCGGTTTGCTTATTTGTTTATTTGTTTACTGAGGGAGCTGAAATGAGACAAAATGCAGAAAGGCCAGAACCCATTTTGACAATGCTCTTGGGAATATGGAGCTGTTCCTAGGCAAATGGATATTTTAAATGTGTGGGTGTTAGTGGATTATGTTAAACACTCAGGGTTTTGTTCTTGCATGGAGTTGCTGTTCCTATAGTAAAAATGTCAGTGAGAAAAACTGTGTGTCAAATCAATAGTCATGAACCTCTTTGAAGTGCTGTCTATTAGATATGACACACACACTCCACCCTGTCTCCTGCACCCCACTGTTTCTACCTTCCACTGTTTGCTGAGTGTATAAGGCTGTTGCCATAGAGACCTGTCCCCTACTAGTTGTAACCATAGAAACCTTCCTGTCTGTCTGAGAGAGAGAGAGAGAGCGAGACAGCATTTTTGCAACAGAATTACCATATGAACCCTTGAACTCTTCTCACTGCTGCCTCCCCTCTCCAGGCTGCAAGATGAAAGTCAAAGAGGGAGACTTAAATTATCTTTTTCAAAGGGCTGAGTGAGAAGTATCAGAGAAAATGTACAAGAAAAGGAATACAGCTTGTAGTCCCACTTGATAAACATCTATTCAACACTTGGCCATGAATAAGTCAGAAATGTTGCAGAGACTAGACCAACAATCAACAACATTGAAATGGGAAAGAAGTCCAGAGTGATTAGAAAATTCCAAGATTTCTAAATGACCTTTTTGGAAACTATTCAGTCAAAAGAAGTCAATTTCTTTACAAATATTTACTAATGAGTGGACATGTCAGCTCACTATTGAACTAAAATGTCGTCTTTCATACATTATGTGAATTGTTATCAGTGATATTATAAGTCTATATTTTAGATCGAGCATTGTATAAGATGGGTGATCTTTCAGAATTTATGGGTACAAGCTAGTTTATATGATGACTGGATAAAAGTATTGATGAACGATGATGTTGCATTGTATCTAGACCAGCATGATCGATGTCTCTCCTATGTGACATTTTTTCTGAAAAACAACTTACCCGCTGGGACCGAATCAATCTACTTAGCCACTCTATTAAATTAAGTTTACGTTGGGTCTGAAAGCTTCCTTTCACTAGGGACTGTTTGGACCATCTGTGGCCATGGCTATCACAAGGAGAAGCGAGAGATTAATGTGAGGCAGGTCACTCAGCCTGTCTCTCTCATCTCTGCAGGGACTGAGCCTTTCTGACCACGTGTCAGTGTAGAGAGGGGAGAGGGATGTGAGCGAGTGTGATAGAAGAGAGCCTAAAGCCTGTAGATGGTCCGTCTGTCCTCCTCTCACTGATGCGACGAGATGTGCGCTCTCTCCATCCAACTTAAAAGATCAATTCTCTTTCTCACTCTTCTTGACTGTGTCTTCGTCATCAGCCCTCTTGTGTCTCTCCTGAGCAACAAGCCTCCTTCGTGAACAGAACTCTAATGAAGGCTTTGATTCCATAAAGCTATCATTTAAAAAAAAAAATCACATTCATCGCACAGTATGTCAATAATACAGATGAACTGCATGCTCTTAAAGGTTACCATTTTGTTAACATATGCCTAAACAAAGCTATTAACTAACTTCAATAATATTCTGTAATATGCTCTCTAATATGCAGTTTTCTACAGCAAACATTAGGTGTGTGTGTAACATTTTGACTGATATCACATTTTTGGAATAAAACTCTTGGAGAGAGGGAGAGACAGAAAATATACAATAGAAAATAAGGGTGTATTATTCATGTGTGACCATCTACACATTTTTACATATTTTAACCCCTCCCCTCTCAAGAAAAAAAAAATGCTCCCAAGACAACAAAGTCAATCTCATTTTTAAGAAAGAAAACTTTATTCGTGATTTATAAACAAAACACATTACCACTGTATCCATTTAGGTAAAATAAAAAAGAAAGCCAGAAAATAAATGAAATTCACTACTTCACCGTTACAGTTGATGAGCGGGTGTACAAAAAAGGGTTTTACAACAGATCTGTGCTGATCCATTTAGGACAGCACATTGCCACCATAGTTCACCACCATACATTGGGAAAGAATGACAGCATGAACGCTCACTAAACACAAGCATACACTACATATACCTTTTTTACATTGGAATATTTTTTCAGTCATTTTTCATTTTTTTGTTGAAAGTAGAGTGAAAGGGAAGAGATAGCTCATCATAGGATCATACATATTTCAGTTACAATATTACAGTGTTAGTTAGATCGTCATGTCAAAGCCGGACACAGAGAGTGATCTTTTTTTTTTCTTTTTTTTTCTTTGCTTGTTCTCGAAAACATAAATCATATTTGGTAAAAGGAAAAAAAAACGTTGCGTTCGAGGGTATCACACTATAGCATTTACAAATATCTAAAGAGGTTTAGTTGATGCCATACAACACCACCATCTGTGGAGTGTGAAGAGTGTAGTATGTAGAGGATGCTTGGCAGAGACAGAAGTACATACAAATATCTCCTGTGCGAGTCATGAAGTAAAATGATAATACAAAAGAATAAAATCATAGCCATCTATCTATTTATATATATATTTCTCTATATAGTATGTGTTTCCTTTGAGCAGTACATGCAGCAGCCACTTAGTGGAGTGACGTCATATTGAGCCGCAAAACTTTGGGGACGTGGCAACAAGTTACAGGCAGGGGAGGGGAACCAATAGAAGCAGGTCTGAGGCATGTCTCTGCCCCTTTTCAAAACCTCCTGAGAGAGGATTGGTGGGATAGAGCTGTGGGATGGGAATCCCTAGATGCCCATATTTTTTTAGCAGGTTTCATTTACTAATGTAGAGACAATCTATGAAAAGCCTACGCTACATTTACAGCGTACATAAAAGCCAATATGTGACTCAACAATCCTAAACAATCAATTTGGAGAAGAAGAACTTTATTCTCTGGTACATGGAAGGGGAGGGCCAGCCCACGGCACCTGTCTCCTCACTTCGTCCCAGACCTCCACCCCTGTCTTCTGCCCCATCCCACCTGATCCCCTCTCATCAGTGACTACAAACAGGAAATTAACAGCGTACTGTAGTATTCACAAGTTAAAAGCACTGAACCGTTTTGCACTTAGAGAGACGTCTGACAAGAGTTCACGGCGCAGACCACCGACTGGGCTTCCCCAGGCCTTGTCCACATTACTCCATGCTGTTGCCAGCACACCACAATGTTCAGAGTAGGCCATTCCCAGGATCGTTCCTGAGCAGGGGATCAGAGGGGGGTTGGGGGTAGTCTATGCCAATGGCCAGAATAGGATAGTGATTGAGGGTAAAGGGGGGTGGGTATGACAAGCAAAAACACTGCTGTTAAAGCTGAAAGGAAAAAAGAAGAACATAAGAAAGTAGGTAATTGTCTCCTCAGAGAACAAATTAAAAGAGATAGAGTTCACAAATTTCATCATCACATGAAGAGGCAGCGGGCTGGGTGAAAGTGGGGGAAAGGCAGTTGGGTCTTGGGGAGGAGAGGGTAGCTTGTGGTAGCTTAGGGCAAGTACGGGCAGGTGAGCAGTGGTAAGATCAGGGTGTCAGGTAAGGACTGGTTGCTACCAAACATTCAGAGCAGAAAGCGTCAGGCTTTTGCTGAGTGGAAGGGGGAGAAGAGAAGGTATTATCAAAAGCTTGAGACCCTCCTGGTGTTCTACAACATTTCAGTCCAGTGACTGAAGGCTGACTCACAAGCCAGCTCAGCTGGACTCTCCTCTCCGTGGTCCTCAGGAGAATTTCAGGTATCTTCTCATCTCTCCATCTTTCTGTTGCTCTCTGCATTAAGCGGTTGGGGTTCTTGCTAGAGATGTAACTCTCTATGTCCTTTGAAAATGCAGTGAGCAGACAAGGAGTGACTGCAGAAGATGCTGCTTCCATCCTGAGAGAGTTGATGTACACATGTGCACCGCAAAGGAGACTGTGCAGGGCAAAAAGCTTGCAGTGTCTATTTATAAGCACATCTCATTGATGTTGGTTGATTTTGTCTCCTTTTTATCTCTCTCTAGGCCTTCAGTGCTTTCAGTGTCCACTTTGTCATGATACGTGTGTGTATTTGTGTTTGCATATTTGAGTGTGTGTGAGTATGCGTGTGTGTGTGTGTGCATGTGTTTTCATTGCGATCTCAGGGAACACTGTTGGTAAACACCAGAGGAATCCGCAGCAGTGTCATATTAGCCTTAGTTTCAGTGACTCTCTCCTGTGCTATTTACAAGTTGTGTGTGTCCAGCTGCAGATCACATACATTTTATTCAATCTTTGTGTTTCTTCTGGTTACTTTCTTTTTTCTTGACATTTCCTTTTTTCTATTTTTCGTCAGCTGGCACAGAGCGTTTTGTTGTTGTTGTAGTACAAAGTATTTGTCTTCTCTCAGAGAGAATGGTTTACACATCACGGTTGGGGAGGGGGTAAGACAGAGGTGCCAACGTGCCCAGTGGGTGAAAGGGTAAAAAACAGAGGATGAGGGCAAGAGCGGTCCTTCGGAGACATGATTTGGCTCAGGGTGCATAGGCACAAGGGGGCATGGAGGAAAATCAATCATTTTATTGTCATCAAGGCAAGATTAATAATTTACCTCAGCAAGAGATTAGAGGTAAAAGAAATCTTGATAAGGCCAGGTTCACAACAGAGAGAGCTTTAAAATATTAAGAGTGAAAATATGTGATAATGTGGAGCTGGGAAATCTATAATACTTTTAATATTTTCTTTTTGCCCGGTGGACTTTGGTTGGTACCTCTGTTTTAACAACGCCCTTTCCTTCTTTACTCTTTCTCCTCCTACTCCTCTACTCATCCCCATCATCCTTGCCCTTATCCTTCTTGTCTTTCTTTTCCTTCTTCTTCTTCTTCTTCTTCTTGGCCTCCTCTTTCTTTCCAAAGGTGATGAAATCACTCTTGTCATCTTCTCCTCCCTGGTTCTGTCTAATGGATATGATGGCAGGGGAGCCAGGGATGATGAAGGCTTCTGGGGGAACCTCGCCAGGTTTCAGGTGTTGTGGGGGGGCACCAGGCCCACCTGGGCCGTAGCGGAAGTGCCAGCTGTTGCTGTCCACGCCAGCTCCCATTGGGGGGGACACCTCTCCCCCCTCACCATCTGCAAGTAACAGAGAGAGATAGATGATGGGTTATTATTTACCATCTACTATTTAGTTTTCATCAAACAGATATGGCTATTACATAATGATGAAGTCGTTATAAGATATATCACTGTTTGTACCATAATTGTCTTGGTCATAGTCATGGTCAAATTTGCTCATGTTAGTTATTCTTCCACAGGCACTAAATGGTGGAGATTTAAAAAGCTAGAGGTCTCAGGCTGTAACCACATATCATTCAATGGCGACACACTTCAGACACACTGTGTGAAAATTCTGACTGCAGCAAGAGTTCACTGATCTCCACAGCGGCCACTGTGATATCCTTAATCGGTCACTAATCGCAGGCATTACGCGTGGAACAGCCATGACATGCTACAAAGGGGAGGAGGTGGTGAAACTTAATGGGAGGTTTCAAAGAGGAGGCTGTTAAGCGGCAACAAATCAAAGGCTCCCTCCTGGCCGCAGCTAACGTCCTCGGCACTGTCGGATAAGACATCAAACCCTCCATCATGATGCTAGAGGCTGGGAAAGGTCAGGTAGTAAAGCTGTGGTAGTTTAATGGAATTTAAATAGACTGTTCACACACTACACGCATGTTTTGGAAGAAAGCCAAAATTTTACTTTCATCACGGATATGTGCCAGAGCAGTAAATGCAGATTATAGCAGCACAATGATGGCACACTGTGGTCTTTGTGTGTTTGCTCAAGTGTGTGGCTATGTATGTGTTTGTTTGTTTTTTTAAGCCAGTGAACTGTCTCATAAGGTGTGTGGGTGCCCCATCCTCCAGCTGTACAGGTTAATAGCCTCCAGTTGATTAACAGACAGGTGAGAGCCTGCCTTTCCTCATTGCCACCAGTCACTCTAGTTCTCCCTTAAGCTGTTTGCAGACTGTGTGATTGTGATCATCTTTTGCATTCACGTTATGTCAGACTGTGTCATTGGAGAGAAGTACAATTTTGATTATCAGCCTGAATTGCATTGAAGCTGTTCCATTGTCATATTGTGTGATTGGTTGAATGATGAGGCTGTGTCCTACGTCAGCCGATGGCACACCAACTGAGTTTTGATACCCTGTGTCTGACGCAGGAAAAAAGCCACCCGGAGAATTTAAAAATGGTGTTGGTGAAACAGCAGGCGGTGGCAGTAATGACAGCAATGTTTTGCCTCAAGAAGCAGAGGAGTCTGCCCTCTTTTATTATATGTCAACAGATTTTGGAACCCTTGTCACGCTTTACTTTTGAGTTGGACATGTTTGGTTTTGTTTACCTACCGTGCCCCCAATTGGTCACTCCCCAGAACAGTGTCATGGCATTCATCATACTACACGAATATGGGCCCAAATTTCTGACACTGCCAGAACTTTGGCGGAGCCTAGGACTCTTAGCTATCCTTGACCTTGTCATACTGAACGAACAAACACTACCAACTGTTGTTCATGACGAAAGATTTTCCTAGACGTGAAAAATTTGTCTGGGGCGGCATTAAGATGGATAAAATCGCACAGTCTGCATTCACCTTTAGTCTCTAGAGCCCATGACTCACTGCAGCAGAATGACACTTGTCACAGCCCCTGCCAACCCATCAAGCTGCCGAAGGAGACGGACCTCTCTTCCACACAAGTAAATAACACCATTAAAAGGGTGGGAGCATGTACATAAATAACTCCTTATTAAAGAGGATGCTGGAAAGCAGTGGTAATAAAGCCAACACATTGTTACTCTGCGTTATTCAGTCAATAGCAGACCTGACTACATTTAGGATGGTGTTCAGAACTTTACACACTTGTGTGTGTCTGTGTGTGCTTGTGCGGGTGTGTAGTATATAACAAAACTAAACACACTCAACCTACCAGCAAAACACACCCTCTTTCCTCACAGCAATGACCTAGTTGCAACACTTTCCTCACATATTCCTTTTATTCCTCTGACTCTTTTTCTGAGTTCTTTCCAAAGGGGAGATTAACCGAGCAGGGCTCCATCCAACCAGAAGGAACAGTGTCTGGAAGAAGTAGCCTGACCTCATATGATACCCAGGGCAGAGAAGACCATCTTCCCATCCTGTCTCACCCCTCTTTTACCCGACCAGCTCTGACATATTCCGTCTACTTTCAGTTTCAATTTTCCTCATGTTGCAACTCTTACTCAAAATGGACTGTGTCATCCCAAATATAGTGGCCTAAATTCTGAGAAAGGGAAAGTTGGACCCACAACTGTAATTGTAACTGTAAAATATGAATGTACTGTAGGGACTAAGGCAAGGTCCGTCTCTTTGCAGAGGGGCAGTAGTTCAATCAGTCAGCTGAAATTCCTCAGATCATGAGGACTTGGGTGATACTGCGGATAGTGACTGAATGGCCATGGGGAGGCATTCGTAAACAGAATCTCTGACTTTGATACACATAAATTCTACATTGCATCAATGAGACAGAACATGTATCTAGTATGCAGTTAATATGAATGGGTGTGTGTGTTAGTGTGTTAAAATGCTACATTGTGTTTGTTTAATTGTTAATTAATTTAATTGTATAATTTTGTAACAAATAAGTGCCATTGATACTTTTCAATTTGTGAGATATGATGGAGTTTATTAGTCCGCTTTTTCTCATATTATATACTCCTCTCTTATTCCCTCCCTGATTTTTACACCTCCTTTCATCCACATTTCTCTTATCCCTCTTTTCTCTCATACTTATTTCTCCTCCCTATTTCACCATCCCAATCCCCAACTCTCAGTGAGACCTGCTCACAGTGAAGGATTCTGGGAGTAAATCCGTGGCGAGCATGACGTCTCCTGCTTGGCATACAATCCTAATCAGTCTTATAGAGTCAAACACACTGCTGCACAGCCACCCGCCCCTCTATCTGCAGGGAAGCTGGCCAGGCCCAGTCACAGTGCCATATTATGAGGCATAACATCACCAGTGGCAGCAATTTCACCCACTGTGTGAATGGAAACACACACTGGCTCTAGCACAGATGATATCATGTTTTATTCCCTCAGATATATTTAAAAATTAGACACTGGGGCCACCATACAAGAATTAAATGGGCCATGCATTTGAATTCTTCCACATCACAATTGCCATAACTCCTATCTTTCACTGATTGCGACAACACAGCTGCAAGAGTTGCAAAGTAGGCCGAGTTTGACACCAAGACAGAGAAGATGAGGCCAGGGGAGGGAGGGCAGATCCAGTTGCTGCTTTCTTCACATCTAGACGCAGAGACAACTAGAGTCAGATTCTTTTACAATGGGAGAGTCTTCCCCCAGTTAATAAGTCCTCATCTGACTCCCCCAGCAGTAACATGACCCTGATTCTACACTCTCAAAAGCAAGGCAAAAAGAGCAGAAAAGGAGGAGAAAACAGAGCGGGAAAATTCGAATTGAAAAAAATAGAGAATAATCATGGAATGGTGGCCGTGGTTTGCTCTAAAGTGTCCCCTCTCTTGCCTTTAAGAAATTGCCTGTGTAAAACAATGCAGGGATTTGATGAGACACCAGTGCCCCCGATGCAAACTTAGATCCCAAAACAAAACAGGACCCCAGAGAGTGATGAGTCATGTTGCGAGCAGACAGATGGAAAAGGGCAGGGCAGGGCAGGGCAGGGTAGGTCTCTTATACAGGGTCAAAGACATTACTGATGAATTAAAAAAATAATAACAACAGGTAATGGGACATACAGTACTCTGAAGTCCAGTCCTGTCAGTCTGGCTGTGTAAAAATCTGGTGCAATCGAAAAGGTCACACTATAACACCCTTCCCTACGCTTGGATATTCCTTTTGTACTCTTTTTATACATTTCTAACAAGATATATCATTTTGACCTTACCCTCCCCAATGCTGAAGCTGGGGGATTTGGACGGCAACTACAGATCTGTCACTACCTGTCTATATTTTATCCTTCCTGTCTGTCTACTTGTATGTCTTCTTTGTCTCTTTTCATTTTCTTCCCTCTCTTCAACCACCCTTTATCTTTGCGTGTTCTCTGCCTCTTTTTTCCTTCAGGATGGTAACAGAGGCACACGCCTCACCCAGCGCTGATTCCCACACAGCCATTGCTTCTATCTGATTTGTCGATGGCTGTTGCAGAGCAAAAACTCTCTCTCTCTTCTCTCTCTCTCTCTCTCTCGCACACCCTCCCTCCTTCCCTTTTCCCTGCTATCCTCTGTCTATCTCTCATTTCCCCTGACCTTTCATCTAATCTAGCGTGAAAACTCCTCCAGCCAACACCCGTCCCTCCCAGTTATTGACAAAGCCTTAATCATGCCTATCAATGTTTATGGTAACATTAATGTGATTGGGAGTTAAACAGCTTGTCCATCAGTGATCACTACCAGGCACATTACAGACAAGCATGATTTGTTTTTTCACAGTGATGACCATTGCCTCTAACTTTCTCCATTACTCTCTCTCACTCTGTGTATCTGTGACTCACACTGTCTACATTCAACCCCACAGTCTGCCTCCGTAATCATCATTAAAATCCTATAGTGACACAAGCCACTGTAATCTGTAACTTTACAGTCTGTGATTATCTCTGTATCTTTCCCTAAGTTTGATGTCCATAGCCTTCGATCTATCTCTGTTGCTGCCCAACAGTCCTCTCTCTGTGTGCGTGTCTCCTCGCTCCTCTGTGCTGCCCAAGGTTTTCACAGCCACTTAAATCATCCGAGCTCCATTTTGCCACGTCTACTTTATTCATCCCCTTGTCTCGCCCTACCATCGGCCGGTTGGGCAGAAGCGCAGTGGAGCGCAGTGCAGCGTTACATAACGAGCTGAGGAGGAAGAGGAGGAGGAGGAGGAAGAGGTGCCAGGAAGTGCAAGGATGCAGATATGAAACAGGATCCTCACCACCAAATGCAAGCGAGGGAGGAGGGGTAAAAAATGGCTGAAAAGATCCTGAAGGTGCAGATTTTTTTTCTTTTTTTTTCTTTCTTTTTTTTGAGGGGGGCACTGCAGTGCTGGAGAAATCTGGGATTGTTATGATAGCCAACCCTCAGCTGGGACCACACCCTTCTCTGAGAAAACACCTGTGCTCTGCTTGTGTTCTGTGCTGTGCGTATGTGCGTGTGTGTTTTTGTGTGTTTGTGCATTTTGATAAAAACACAATGTGACTCTCCCGTCTATTCAAAACCTAATTCTTATTCATCCGTCTGTGTTTTCATCGCTGTGGCTGGGTGGTGATAGAAGAATGTATGTGTGTGTCTGCATAAATTAGCATATATTCCCCAAACTGGTAACAGTAAAATATAAAAAAAAAAGTGTTGTGGGTATAAATAAAATTGTGCTCCCTGGTTGTGAGATTTTAACAGCAATTATAAAGAGTGTGCCTCCACATATGCATATTTGAATGTACAGCAGTGTGTGTGTTTGTGTGTGTGTGTGTTTGTGTGTGTTTGTGCGTTTGTTTCATGCCAGGTTGCACACCTTGGTGTCTGATCCCAGCTGGATCATGTGGCAGATGGTGGAGACAAGCTATCCCAAGAGACAGTACTAAGCCTCACAATGAAAAAAAACCCACTGCTACTACGTGAATGTGTATGTGTTTGTGTGTGTGTGTGTGTGTATAAGTATGTTAATATGTGTAGATGCTAAGACCTTGCTCTGCTAGATGAGAGCAGTGACTTAAATAAGGACGAAACTGTCATTAATTGTGACATGACAAATGGAGAATGAGAGAGAGAGAGAGAGAGAGAGAGAGAGACTTAAGAGAGAGTAGGATGGGAACAAAAACAGTGACAATAAAGGAAAGCAAATAACTGAAGTCAGGAATAGGAAATAGGTGGGGTTCAGAAACAGGAGGGATCCAGAAACAGAATGAAAAGGTCCCTGACAGCTTCTAGACAGTTCTACCTTGCCTTTCCAATGTGTCATCCCACCACAAATCTTTTCAGATCACACACCTTAACTGAGAGAGTACAGTCACAAAGTATGACATCCAGCCTTGCATTTAGGTGACTGCCTCTATCTCTTATTTATCCACCCATCACAGACTGATCATCTGATTTTAGTCAAAAACCATTTCAGTGGCCAATGGCATGGAATTTCCTTTTCCAAACCCTTACCTACTCTTCCTGATGAGACGGGAAAAAGTAAGGAAATCTATAGGGTAAGGTAATCGGTCATGGTCCCAAATACTCAATAACAGTTCATATGAAAGCAACAAAAGGATAAATCGCCAGTACAGTATCATCTTCTCCTTTATTCCTTCTACAGTCATCTTTTTCTCCATCATATTTCCCGTTCTACCCTTTCCCCCCCCTCACTTGGCCTTTTGCCCTCAACCCCTTGTGCTCATCTTTGCTTTGACAGGTGCTTGCTGCTGAGGCTCTCTCTGTTCCTCTGTGTGTACCTGTGTGTGTGTGTGTGTGTGTGTGTGTGTGTGTGTGTGTGTGTGTGTGTGTGTGTCATCGTGATGCAGAAAACACTAAACCTGCCTCCACCTCTGCAGTAAACCACAGCCCCAGTGTATGTAGGTCACTCTCATTCCCTTACTCACTCCCTTGCTCTATCCCTCTCCCCACCTTCTCTTTACACCTCTTACCACCAACTTTCTCATTCTACACATATCCCTCCCTCCTTTAACTCTATCACTCCTTGCTTTTCTTTTTTAGTTCTTGTTCCTGTGTCTCTGCATGTCAGTCGCCACCTCCCTTTGTCTTATCCTTCACCTGATACCTACAGCCTGATTCTGCTTTCCCCAATGCCCCCTTCCTTCAGTATCTTTTGTCCCACACCATATGCTTGCACTCCCCTCTATATAACACCCTCCACCCACCCTTCTCTTTCTCTCCCTCTCTCTCTCTCTCTTGCCCATATTTGGGGCCATGAATGGTTGCCGTGGAAACTACATCCTCCAGTGAAGCGGTAGGACATTGGTAGGAGTCGTGGTGACAGTGCTTGTGCTGATGGAGAATAATGCTGCAAGCTCTCTCTCTCTCTCTGGTCTGGTCTAGCCATTCTCCCCTAGCAACAGCAGCCTCATACAGCCTTCTCTCTTTCCCTCTTTCCCTTGCACTCCCTGCCTCTGTCAGTCACTCTTCTTTACTCATTTTCACTTTCTTCCCCTACAGCCAATGACCATCTCTTCTCTGCCTTCCCATCCACCTTAACCTTCATTGCTCTCTCTCTCTCTTCTGTTTCTGTTCAATCCCTCGCTTCGCAACCATCCTTCTCTCTCTCTCTCTCCCTCTCTCTCTCTAGGGGATGATTCCAATTCTGCACAGTTCTTGCTGAATCCCTATGTGCCCTTGGTTTAGAGACAGAGCCGTGAAATGGAGGGAGAGAGAAAGAGGAGAGAGATAGGGAGGAAGCGAGGAGAGAGTTAGACAGCATGCAGAACCCTGATTTCATTAATGTGAGTCTGTTAATCTGGGCGTGGGCTGCACTCCATCTGTCACAGCAGGAGCAGCACACAAAGCAGGCAGCCAAAACACACACACACACACACACACACACTTACACAAAGACACAAAACAAAATGTGCATGCGCACACACAGAACTACACAAACACGCACACACACACTCTCTGAACCAGGGGAAGAAACAGGGGCGTTGTCGGCTGTGGCTCCTTGTCTCACATCGAGGCAAAAAATAGACTGTGAGGCAAAACAGCACCCTGTAGGTATAACACCCAGGTGGAAACAATCCTGTCGACAAACCAAACTCCCAGAAACCAACTCTCCATACACCCATATACTCCTGTTCCTCACCTAAGGACAGCGGTCCGCCTAACAAACAAGAAGATTTAGTTATAAATAGCACAGCCTATGACTCATTCAGTGATGTGACAGGCCACATTGAATCAATATCTCCATTTCTCTCATTTCTTTGGCTTAACACAGATCTTCACATGGTAAATAGAATCAACCTGAAAGTCCAAAAAGAATCTTTCTCAATCTTGTTCTCCAGTAAGGCAGCTCCAGAAATAAGTGCTTTTCACATTTTTTGACATGCTTAACCCAGAATTATCCTTAGTCCTGTGCCAAAAGATGACCTGAGGCTAATTTAGCCCTTTTTTTTTGCATTGGAACAGTCAGCCTTAAACTACTATCGCTATTCTTAACCCTGCTCAGAAGGGGCTAAACAAGGGGCAGCCGGCCCTTAGGAAAATCAAGGTTAGCTGTGTATGCAATGTGTGACTGAAAACTCAGATAACCCTTGGCAAGGGTTATCTTGCCAATGGTTCAATCCTAGGTTTCTGGTATGCAGTTAACCTACAAGAGCAAAACGCATTGCTAAAAGCCCAATAGAGAAATATGTAAATTCAAAAACAACAAAAAAAACATGTTCCAAACCTATTCTTTGATCGTCATCAGACAACAGACATCTTCCCAAATGTTACCAGCTCCTCAAGTTAGTCATATAGTAATTTTAGAACTGCCACTCCTTAATTTGGCCCATCTAACATCCTCACTTAATTCCCCTGACCTGCCTCTGTACCCCCAACATGAAAACTCCACTACCTGTTCTATCTCTCTCTCTTACTCTCTTTTTCTCTCATTCTCTCTCTTTTTCTCTCTCTCTCCATCCCTCGTATTTTGCCTGCAGGCTGTACGTCCTAAGCCAAGACAAGAAATCGATGGCAGAGTGGAGGAGGCTGTGTGTGTACGTGTGTGTGTGACAGTGGATGAGAAGAGACAAGGAGGGAGCGTGTGGGTAGTTTGTCAGGCTGCCCAGCCCATCGCCTCCTGTCTATAACAGACACAGCGCCAGGTCATCTCCACACTCTTAATTACAACAAATCACCTCTTTATCTGTACTGTAATTGCACCGTCATCCTCACCCCAGTCCTCTCTCTCTCTTTTTATATCTCTCTGTCTAGTTCTCTTAACTCTCATTTTCTCTGCTCGGTTCCTACCTTTCTGTTTATTTCCCTTTTACTCTTTTTTGCCCCCATTTCCTTGTCATTTTGTGGAAAGTCAACAGTTTACAGTTCTTCTTAACTCACATCTGTTATAGAAGGCACTGACATGGACTATGCAGTGCATCTTCAGTCATAATTTGTATGATAATTAAGTCAAGAGGTGAAGGATGAGGAGACCAAGACTTTGCTCATCAAACCCAACAGTCATGGCAGTTAGAGACAAATGCATGGGCACTTGCCATCTGACTTCATTAATGCCATTCAAAGAACAGCAAGGGTATGTGTGTTTACTATGTATGTGTGTGTAGATGTTGGTCTTAGTAAGTGTGTGAGTGAATAAAAGAGCAAGGGAGTGAGAGAGAAATCCACAATAAAGAGAGAGGGAATGTAATTATGTTTTAGTAGTCTTCTCTAATGTGTTATCTAATGTTTGTCCTCTGTGGCTCAGTGGTTTATGCCTCTGTAAACATCCTGATGATAATCAAATCAACTATTGACTCCCCCCCCCCCCCCCCCCCTCCCTCCCTCTCTCTATTGTCTCCTTCCCTGTTACAGAGAGCAGAGATATCCATCTACGCCTACATAACACATGTTATTTCCTCTCCCTGCGGTAGCGGGAAGTTTGAGGAGTGGGTCAAGGCGATCTCGTAGCGGATATCTCTGTATTACTCACTTTATTACTCTCCCTTGGTTTGATAAGCTTTGCAGGAATGCACTTGGTATAAAATGGTCTTAGCCATGCTGGTAGACAACATCTGTCATAGTTTTGCCTGTCTCATGGAATGTTTGTGTCTTGGGTTGTGGATTAGCATTATTATTCTTTTTTCATGTGAATATGATATTAGTTAAGTACTAGACCAGGTCCCTGTGTGTCAAATATAGCTGTTCTTTCGTTAATTTAAGTTTTGTTGGTGGTATTCCCTGATGTGGTCAAGGTTATACTTGAACATACTTTGGACATTTGACTTGAGTAATATTTTGTTTGTTTGTTTGTTTGTTTTTTCTGTGCATATGCCAGTATAGGTGATTAAATGTGTAGTTTAAGTTGGACCGGGTCGGTCTGGGGCTGGTCTGGGTCAGGTCTGGGTCAGAGTGGGTCGACTGACTCTGGGTCGGTCCTCTTACCAGCAGCGCTGGACACGGTAGGCCAGTTCTGAACCAGAACCCCCTGGGCTCCCTGCATCACCGAGGACTCCTCCATGTGCACCGAGCTGGAACACAAAACACACAGGAATGCAGATGTTACACACTGGAAAGATATTTTCATACACACAGACACATTTATCCTATGTTGAAATAAGCTGTACAAAAAACAGCCATGCACACACATAATTTAGTGTATTGGTAGACTCTAGACTGTATTATGGCTGTCCCATATAACTGCAGCATAAGCTTCCACAGACCCAATCCTCTCCCCTCCACATGCTTCCTATAATACACAACATTACAAAATTAAAACCTGGAATTCTGTGTGTGTGTGTGGAAGGGGGTGTGGGGGTTGGGTGGTGGCGAACACCATTGCAGGAATGTAACTTTGAGATTAGGATTAAACTATTCACCCTACATATTCCTACCATTCTCTGGATTAGGGATTACAGATGGACGTTCTTACATTTTCACACCCGCCCTGTGGGATTTCAACACCCTCCCCTCTACTGAAAAACACCCTGCTCTCTGCTGTGCTAAAAAAACAGCCAAAGGGATGCTGCAAATGCAGTCTCTCTCCCTCTCTGTCTCTCTTGCCGTCTCTCTCACTTCCATTAAAGGAAAGGATTTCATTCTCAAACTGTTATTCGAGCTCTGAGTATGAGGTTTTAATCATGTGACGGTCCAGGTGAAATTTGTGTCACTTTTCAAAGGCTCACTGCTTTCATATATAATCCACCCATGGAGGACAGAAACTCTCTGAATAGTAACATTCAGAATGTTGGGTATTGGCAAAGGATTAAGGACCTCTCAATCTAGTTTTGTTTTAGCAGAAAGAACAGTGAATTATGGGACAGCATGCGTGTGTGTGCATGCTATGGCACTACACAGAATATGCCCAGAAATCCCCAGATAAATATATAAACCTGCCCATATGGTCTATAAAGCATTGCGCTAACTCTCAACCCCTATCTGCTGCTGTTCCATTTTGATCCACCTGCCCACTCTCCTCTCCATTGTCCCTGAGTCTAAAACTGGGTCTCTTGAAGTTTAAACTTTCACTTAGGTCAGCTGAGTGCTGTTGATCCAAATCTCTGTCTCTCTTTCTCTTTCTAGCTGTATTGCGTTATGCTATACAGCTAGAGAAAATTATATACACACAACACAATGGAAAGGAGGAAAAATTCTCAGAGTAAGAATACGGAAATACTGGAATAAAAAATATAGAAAAAAAACTACAAATAGCTGAAAGAAATAGAGACACTGGGAGAGAGGGAAAGGGGAGAAAATGGAATCACCACCATTTTAAGTATGGCTTTTGCTGTGTGTGAGCTTAGTGTGTGTCTGTGTGCTATGTGTGTGTGTTTGTGGGGTCAAGGTCAGACAATTACAGACTTGTCCCCATCCTCTCCTGGCTCCCCTTTTATCTGATTCCTCCTTCATCCCCCCTCCTCTTGTTTCCTCTTTCCCTTCCCTCATCTTCCCCCCTCTTTCCACCACAGCCATTTTTCATCCTGTATTTCTATTTTGTTTCTATATGACAGTATTATTCCTGAGTGAATGTGTGTGTGTGTGTGTGTGTGTGTGTGTGTGTGTAAGAGGTCTTTGGGTTTATGTGCGACGGTTGTGTGAAGAGGTGAGTAGTGATTTGGTGAAGGAGGCCATTTTAAATGCTGCTAAGCACTGGAGTCATGGAGATGCACTGATCAATTATTAATGGTGAACACTGGACTGATAATACGCTTTTCAGCTAATGCCAGTCTTGATTTCTCTTCCTCATCATCTCACTTTCTCCTGTCTGTCACCACGAGCCTCTTCCTTGTCTGCCAGCGTTAACACATTCCCATCTGGCTTGCTTTCTTTTTCCATATCATAGCTACAGTGATCACAAAATGAATCCATAGACTAGCTTCTAACAAAGTGCAATTAGGGGGAAATTCTGTGCATTCCATTAAGGGCTGAGATTAAATAGGTCAGTGCCATTACATAGTGTTTGGGTGTGATTTCTAAAATCTCCTATAAATGTTTCAAACAAGCTCTGATCATGTCAGAGTATAAATAGATGAAAAGACAGTGGGGCTTGGTAATGGGGAATTGGGGATAGTCAAGTTAAAATGCATCAGTGCTAGTGAGTGACTAGAAAGATTTAATACGTTAGACTGGTTCACCCAAGCACATGAACTCTTATTAAGCCCTGCTGTAATTATGAGGGAATCTGTAACATTAATGACACTCAGATGGTACACTCTTATTAATCTGACATACATGCACGAGTGTGCACACATGAGTGCATACACATGCTTGCACACAGACATGCATAATGGAAGTACACATGCTGAGTAAATCACATTATGTGACTCTGCAGTTTGATATCAACTTAGACAAAGGAAGCAGGCCTGCATTATTGGATACTAACTGGGCAGAAGCACTACAGTTCAAATACAGATCAGATCAGTGCACATAAAGTAACACATACTGTGAGACATGCACAACACACACAAACATACACATTACACATTCTGTATAGGCCTCTGCAGGCCCATGTCTCTGAGCAGCAACAGACAGATGCTGTTTAGAGCTGTGAAAGCATTGTCTATTCTGTTGTCTGTCTATTTCATGTGGCCGTCATCTCTGCCATAATGGCACCATAGCCACAGGGATACCCTTGTGTGCGTGTGTGTTTACATATGTATTGTGTTTATGTGTGTGTCAGAGAGAGAGGGGCAATGACAGATAACCTACTTATGTTTTCCCTGACGGAGGGACTGGTTAGCCAGTCATATACATATATATATTGTATATACTGTATATAGACACACATTATATCATTGTTCTTCGGGGGATACAGCACTATAAACCTGCCTATTTGCAGTGGGTTGATCTGGTTCACTTGGCTAGATCCATCTTGTTAAGCCTGGCACTGCTTGTTAACTTGCCCCTATCTCATTAGCATGACCCTTGATTGGGTCAGGCCCCACTGATCCCACAGCAGGTAGTAACCCAGTGCCTTATGGGTAATGTGATCCCTGGTGTGTGCGGCAATCCCCATGTCCCTGACAGGCCAAGTTTCCACCTGACTACCTCCCCTCCGTCCATCACTGACCCCCTGCTTACCCTTCCCTCCCGCCAGCTCTCCATCTGTCTAATGGCTATGTTGAAAGAGACATGTCCTACTGCACATCTCTTTACTATCTATCTCTCTCATATGGTCACTCATATTTCACAGTCCATTGTTTTCAAGGATAATAGGATTGCATAGATACATATATATTTTGACATCTCACTGAATCTCTACCTGTCCACCTGTTCTAGAACTGTATGTGCAGTCCAGACAAATAAATGTGTTCAGAAAACTCAGTGTAATGCGAAGGACATTAAAGGACACAGTAAAATTCCTTGTAAATTCTATGCACTCGGTATATCAAGATGATAATGGTTTTGTTTTGATAAGAAATAGAAATCAGTAGGGAAATGGTACAGGATTCAGTTATTTGCTTAGGTCTTCATAATGTGAGTGTCAGCTGGGGCCATAGTGTGCTCTTTCACAAATTGTGGTGGATGAAAGTGGCTGGTGAATTAGGTATGTTGATTTCCATCGCAATTTCAGTGGGAGTAGTAGATCAAGACATGGGTATAATGCATGGAATACTGGTGAATTATGAATGGTGAACTTAAGTAATTATACTTAGTGCAGAGTGACAGGAGATATTTTTTGGGGCTTACCTCTGCATTACGCCTCCTGCTCTCAGGGAGGCTGAGTATCGCCAGTCTGCATTAGGCGCCTTGGGCTGCAAGAGAGAGAAAGGAACTGAGTCTTAAGTACTGTTCAAAATCACACAAGCAAAACCCAATACCATCTCATTAATAAATTATGGCGAGAACTGCTAGAGCATGCATAGCACGCACGCGCATACACAAACACACACACACACATTCATCATAACAGTGACAGCTTGCTCCTGCTTTTGGAGAAAAATGAGTGATGAGTTGAAGCTTGTAGCGTGGCTCGTCTCCTCCCACCTCTCACTCACTCTCATCCTCCCTCTCCCTCCCTACTTCCCTCGGTGTCCTTTGAGAAAGTATGACTTTGAGAGATCTTACTCCTCCGGCCCACTGACCCCGGCTCTATGACACATAGGCCCTGAGGCTACTCGTCCCGGGTTAGTCCACTGAGGCTAGATGGTATAGTCTGTTACCATGGAGACCCTGCAGAACTCTCACATCGCTATACGTGCTGATAGACTCCATTAGAGGCTGCAGTGTCCACCTGTCTCTCTCCCTCCCTCTTCATTATGCTTTCAAAGTGAGACGCTGTCATCACAAAATTACTGAGCTATGAAGATGTTTTTCTGTGACAGTAGGTAATAGCATGTTTCTCTAAACCACCTCCGCCCTTTTCTGTATTTTTCGTTTCCACCGCACCCCCCCTCCCTTCCTCTGCTCTGCCTCTTTATATTCACCACCCTCTTTCCCTTGCCGTTGAGTTCTTTCCCTGTGTTATATCCTCTTTACCCTGATCAAAACCTGGAGTGTCACTAGCATGCAGTCCGCCTGAGCTGCCTGACAGATATTACCATGGTAACTGTATGTAGCCGCTCCACATCTTACCCTCCAACCACCGCCCTCCATCATTTGTCTCCTGTGAAGGTCACAGGTGAAGGAAGGGGAGAAGGGGGAGGGGGAAGGAGATATCACTTTAACCCCCTCGGCTCTGCACCTAGACACAGATGCATCACAAGAGAGGGACACCACACCACCACAACCTCTGTGTGTCTGCTGGCGATTCAACTCTTTGGTGACATGAGATGAGACTTGCTGGGCATTACCACAAATACATAGAGATACAAATATATATAATATAATATATATATATATATATATATATATATATATATATATCTTGGACCATGCTCATAAAACCAGATCAAATGAATGTGGACTGAAATTCATTGGTGGTTGATATTCTTCTGTATGATCGTGCTCACAGTGCAGCAAAATGGGCTGTTAACCTAACCGCATAACCAAGATGAGATTACATTTGCTCTAATCTCAGCCTAAACCATTGATAGAGCTAAACCAATCTGACAACCAGTGAAAATACTCACTTCTCCCTGCCTTGCAGTTAATAGGAGACCCATTTCTTTTCAAATCTATATGACAGATGTTCACTTGCTGTTGAAGCTGCATTGACCTCTCTGAGTCTGCAGTGGACATTCATCACCCTTGAAATCCAATATTTGGTCTTAATGAGAGAGGCCTGGTATCCCTCCTGGAGTCATTCAAACAGAGCAAAATGTCTACAGGGACACAGAGCACTCCACACTGCAGCATCTGAGACACTCATCAATACAGGAACCAGACCAGTAATCAGTAATTTGAAGATAATCAAAACGCAATCGGTAGCTGAGGAATCATGTTCAGGTTGATGTTAAGAGAAAGGAGATGTTATTATTGCCCTAAAATCAGTTAAACAAAGGCCACTAGCTTAATTGTACATTTTGTACCATGGACAAGGAGAGAGAAAAAACATTCAAAATGAGGCCAGATTGTCCGGAAATGGGACTAAACGGCTTTGCTAAGTGTTGTGGCATGACAGTGGCCGAGGGGAGATTGGTCTGCATTGCCGTATGGTGTGTATGGGGGTAAAAGAAAACAGACACACACACTAGCACTGCAGGTTAGACACAAGCATCTGGAACCTAAACATGTCAGCAGTCTGATACACTCCCAAGGGAAGACATACACACAGACATTCACAGGAACAAATAGAGACTCAGAGGAAAGTGTAGAATATTACCAGCCCACACTCAGTATATGTAAATAAAAATCTGATTCATAGTGATAATGAGAAATTAATTAATTCTGTTTTACCATTTGAGAGAGACCAAATTTTGGGGAGTGGAAAATTCCCTTGGGTTTTCAGTGTATTCCGTCCCTTGCCTGGCTGCATATTGTAAATCAGGGAATAAACAACACCCTAGGTTTGGCCTCTCTCATCTCTCTTTCTCTCTCTTCCTTCTTCCCTCTCTCTGCCTCTGAATGGACACTCCTTGCATGGATACAGAGCTCACACCTCCGCCATCAACACGTTGTCCAATCACCTTCCATCCCCCCGCCTCATCTTCACAGAGCCGACCAATCCAGGCACGGCATTGAGAAACACGTCGCTGCCAGTTAATTACATAGCAAGAGCAAACATGACTGGCATTTAATGAGGAAAATGCCGGGGGATAACGGAACAATTACTTTAAATATTACTTTATTTCTCTTTTTATCACGTATTTTCTCTCTATCCTTTTTTGCACTGTACAACCCCATAGAGGCTGTAGGGCAAACATGATTGTGTAGAAAGCAAATGGTGACTGTTTGATCCTAATACTGTTTGTTTTACTACAACCAGAGACTATGCAAACAACCCGGTGCATATTGTCATCAACCTTTTACATGGGAAAAATACCATGAAACTCAGTGAATTAAGTACAAGTACTGATCTAAATCCAACTCAGAGACTCTGTCTCATTCCTGCCATCATCACCAATTCTCAAACTGTGGCTGATTGCTCTGTACCAGAGAGGTACGTGACCCGAAGGGGAGATTTTGGTGCAGTGGCACTGGCGGCCCTCTAAGCTGGTGAGGGCTGCACTAATGCCCAGACTGTCCCTCTGTCCAGAGATGACCACTGAACTCCCTGAGTACCCATTGGACTAGAACGATGTGGCACATAGCCCACAGCAGACCAATAAGACTGGGTATGTGAGGTCACAAGTGAACAAGTTACTGAAGCTCCTCAGAGCATGAACTAATCCTCTGAGAGATGTCTCCCTTGTCTCCCTTTGTACAAAGTACTCCAAACCCACTGGCCCACTGAAATAGCTTAAGTCACATTAGAATTCTCAGTTAAGGGCGTCCTGGTGGTCTAAGGTGAATACCATACAGTGATGTCCTGGGTACGAATCTGGCCTGACATTTGTCACGCCCCCCCTTTCCCACTCATTCCTGTCTCTCTTCACTAGACTATGTAATCAAAAGGAAAAAATGCCAAAACATAACAGAGAGAGAGAGAGAGAGAGAGAGAGAGAGAGAGGGAGAGAGAGAGGGAGAGAGAGGATGGTAACAAAAAGAGTGACAATCAGGAATAGGAGGAGAGAGACATGCTCCCTGAATATACATGAGGAAGAGCATTTTGATGACAGCTCTCTGAACAACTGTGGAGGAGAGAAGCACATAAACCTCTGATACCCTGAATCATCAGAAACAAACAACTCTCTAGCAAGCCAGGAATGAACACACATACACACACACCACCACCATCCACCACATATAGCAGAGAGCAGAGTGTGTCCACCCACCCACTCAAGCAAACACACAATCCAGAGAAGCTACCCACACTTATGTATTCCAGCCTCCTATCTAACATTAAGATAAAGACTTGACAATTCAAGGTACATAATGTACAAATCAGTAAAGTTATTAATAGATGCATAAATATCAACATAAAGTACTGTATCTCTTCCCTCAACCTTACACATTCCCTACAGATAATATCACAATGGATTGAGAATACTTAAAGCATTAAGAGAATCCTGGGAGTGGCACTCCAATTTTGACTTTTGTTTTTCTTTTTTTAAAGAGACAGGTTGTATACAAATGAATAAATGATTGATAAATGGTCACATTTATCAATGAACACTAAACATAATACATGTAAAAATGCAAGAGGGAAATGCTTTACTTAAAAAAACATCTAGAAAAATAGATTAAAGGCATCTGCAGCTTCAGAACCCTAAATGTCAACTGCTATCCTTCTGCAAGAACACCACCCTAGAGCAAAACCTGAACCATAACTCACTAAGAGTTTTTCTTTTCTGGCTTTTGCTCTGTGTGTCATTAGTGGTTGTTAGGCACTCTAAAATGACAAAGACACAGATACACCCGGACACACACCTGAATGGCAGTTGCATCTGGCATACTGAGACGCCGTACAAACATCTGGCTCTGTCCGCTCTGGCTGGTGACGTAGCCCGAGCCCCAGGTGCCACTGTGGGGCCGGCCCGTGTTGTAGAACATAAAAGTGTCGCTCCCTGACGTGGCAGTCAGGCATGTCTTGTAACAGTATGTTTTGGTCATAGACCCATTACCCCGCACTTCAATATAGTGCGGCTCCACTTTGAGGTCACGGCGCAGTGCCACATTGTTGTTGGGTTGTCCTCCACCTCCTCCTCCTCCACCTCCACCCCCACCCCCACCCCCACCTCCACCTCCTCCCCCTCCTCCTCCTCCTCCTCCACCCCCACCAGCTGAGGCGCCCCCTTCTGGCATACTCTTCTTGGATACGCAGCATGGGGAGCAGGAGCCAGGCTGGGTGCAGTAGGCATGGCAGCGCACAATGGCCAGCACAAAGACAGTGACCAGGAAGACAAAAGTGGTGGCACTCAGGGCGATGATGAGGTAGAGGGTGACATTAGAAAACATTAGGGGGCTGTGGGGCCTGATGATGCGCTTGGGGTCAGGGGTCAGTTTGGGTGGCAGCTCCATTACGTGCACATGAATGGTGGCGGTGGAGGAAAGGGGTGGCAGGCCATTGTCGCGTACCAGCACCGTCAGTAGGAAGGAGGTGGAGTTGTCCTCAATGACACGCCGTGTGGTGCGGATCTCGCCTGTGTGCTCATGCACCTTGAACAGATCAAGGTCTGCATTGGTCTGCTCCAGGGCATACAGCAGCCAAGCATTCTGCCCTGCGTCACCATCCCACGCCACCACCTTGGTCACCAGCACGCCCGCTTCTGCGTTTTTCATCAGCGTTTCTGTGGTGCGTGTACCGTTGGCAGGTGGGTGGACTATCCTGGGCATGTGGTCATTCTGATCCATAATGTAAACATATATGGTGGCTACACGACTGAGGGGAGGCACGCCGTTGTCCTGGGCTTTGACCTGGAAGTGAAACTCTCTCAGCTTCTCAAAGTCGAAGGCTCGGAGGGCATAGGCCTCACCTGTATCGGGCTTGATGCTGACATAGCTGGCTACAGGGATGCCATGGTTGTTGTCGTTGAGGACAGTATAGGTGATGCGTGCGTTCTCTGCAGCATCAGCATCTGTGGCCTTCACTACACACAGAGGGGCACCGCGAGCATTGTTCTCTGTGACATACACAGTATATGATGTCTGTTCAAAGCGAGGTGGATTGTCATTTACATCTGCAACATCCACTTTGAAGGTCATGTGAGAGGACAGGGGTGGAGTGCCGCCATCAATGGCAGTGACAGTGACATTGTAGGAGGAGATGCTCTCCCTGTCCAGGAAAGCGGAGGTGACAATGGTATAATGGTTCCGGAAGGACTTGATCTTGAAAGGCAGATGAGGCATGATCTCCAGGGTTACTTGTTTGTTTGGTCCAGAGTCACGGTCATTTACACTGATCAATGCTACAACCGTGTCAGCCCGGGCATCTTCACGTACTGGGCTAGAGAGTGAAGACAGCACAATCTCAGGAATGTTGTCATTCACATCCAAAACCTCCACCACTACTTTACAGTGCACTGCCACCGGGGCTGGCCCCCTGTCCATTGCCTGTATGTACATTTCATAGGAGTTTGTCTCCTCATAATCTATATTGTTTTTCACCCGAATTTCCCCTGTGTCTGTGTCCATAGAAAACATCTGTCTAACCCTCTCTGGTGTATAGCTGCTGAAGGAGTAAAAAACTTCCCCATTTGAGCCCTCATCAGGATCTGTTGCATTTAACTTGATCACCAGCGCACCCTTGGGCGAGTTCTCCGACAGTTTCACTTTGTACACGGAGTTGTCAAACGCAGGAACGTTGTCATTGGAATCAAGGACACGTATATTAATTTGGGCTGTGCCAGTTCGCTGCGGGGTGCCTCCGTCCACCGCTGTCAGGATTAGCTGATGAGAAGGCGTCTGCTCGCGGTCAAAGGGCTTTTTGAGGACGAGCTCGATGTGCTTACTATTGGAAAAGGGTTTGATGGAGTCCAGAGCGAGGTGTTCGTTTGGGCTCAGGCGGTACTGCTTCACCGAGTTGGAGCCGTCATCCGCGTCCTGTGCACCCTCAATGGGGAACCGGGACCCGGTGAGAGCGGACTCCGACACCTCAAGTTGATATTCATCTCGAGGGAATTGTGGCGCGTTATCATTGGCATCCAAAATCTCCACCTCCACGTTGTGCACCTCCAGCGGATTTTCTACGACCACCTCCAGGTTGCGAGAACAGGTGCCACTGAATTCACAAATTGTCTCTCGGTCAATGCGGTCACTCACCAGCAGCTTCCCGGTTTTGTGATTTATGGTGAAATATCTCCGTCCACTGTCCGATGTGATTCTGATGCGTCGGGTGGAGAGTTTTCGGAGGTCCAGATTCAAATCCCGGACAATGTCACCGACCACAGCCCCGTTCTCCAGCTCCTCTGGAATGGTGTACCGTATTTGTGCATTTGTAAGGCCACTGAGTACAAAAATCACCAAATAGAAAGAAAAAGGCACATTCTCCCTTATGCTGTAACAGCATCGTGCCGTAACAGCCATCGCAAGCAGGCAGGATTCGCAGACGGGTTAGAGAAAGCTTTCCGCCTTTTCAGCTTGCTGTGCGTCCCCACCCGCCTCATTAAAAACGGGGGAATAGTCCATGCATAACCCCTACTATGTGCAGGACGACCAAAGCATCCTCTCTGGTACAGGTGCCTGTTTTAAGGGATTTTTTTTCCTGTGCATCCATGTTTTCCTTTGTCTTTCGCGGTAATGCTTTTTTTTATTCCTCTTTCCTCCCAGCAAGGCTGACTCTTGTTTCCCTTTCACGGATTCTGCCTATTGCTCTCTCTCTCTCTCTCTCTCTCTTCCCCCTCCCTCTTTCTCTGTGCGATGGTGTCTGTGGGCAACGGGGGAGGGGGAGCCACTCGCTCAAACGGAACTGGCTGCATTTCAGCATCTCCGATAAAAATCAGCGTCAAATCAAAAGAAAACGTTGGTCAACCCGAAAAAACAATTAGATTGTTTATCAGTCGATCTATCTTCAAATCTGACCGTAGATAGAGAGTTGTCAGTATCATTTGCACAGAGAAATGCATTCGGCACAGTCGTTTTTTTCTTTTTGTCAGAGCCAGTGCCACCGCCCTTTTCATTGTGCGCTGGGATACAACATTGCCGAAATGATTTATCAACCACCCTGGCGATTAGACTTCGTCACCCCATTGATCCAAACCTGCAATTACTCAGGCACCGTCTACCCAAACGTAAAAACAGATTTTTTTTTAACAAATATAGGCTATATACAGGCTTTTTTTTTATTTTATTTTTTATTTTTTTTACAAACGATAAATAAATAAGCAATTCGACTGTAAATAAGCGGACAAAACAATCCAATGCAAACGTTTTTACAATGTAACCAACACTCACACGTAGACCTACTTCAGTCTTTATTTCGTTTTTAGGCTAATTCAAACAAGAGCTTTCGAACTTCCATTGCATATTCAGCAGGGCATAAAAAAGCAGAAAGAATGAGATTGGAACAAAGCACGGGATGTGTGTGTGTGTGTGTGTGTGTGTGTGTGTATGTGTGTGTAGGTGGTGGTGGGGGTTAGCGGAGGTTAGCCATTCTCTCCTTTTTTGAGCCTGTGCGTTATAGGCCTTTTCCCCTTTGTGTCTCTGTCCACGAGTTCAAGTGCTGAAAGACACTGGGGACTGATGTCAGCACAAAGCCATTTTCTGTTCCTTCATGATATCATTATGACCTACAGTGACAGCTGGGGTGGCTTACACTCTGACCGCACAAGGGCGTGGATGCTGCTTTAATTTCAGTTTGCATTGCGCCACAGGTTCATTCCCTCATAACCCACGAAGCGTGGGTTGTTCATTCGGGGTGACGGCGCTAACCGGGTCACTGACAAGATGTTCTGGATTTAGCCCCTTTCCACATCTGTCAAGATAAACTACGCTGGCATCTCCTGACAGACAGTAATTATAGAAACATGCAGTTGTATGCACGACGTAAATTGCACAGAAAACGTTAACCTTACTATTTCAATCTCCCGAACGAACCATAGCGCTATTTGCCACAGTGCAAAGAGGTTCGCCACAACTATGGCTTTAAATGACCATGTGATATCTTAGAAGGATTTTTATACACACATTAGCCTAGTCCCATCAGTTTTATAACCTGCTTTAGGTGGAACGATCACAAAGATAATGAAGAATAGCTTCACGGATTTTAATAGACAAATCGAGCTACCGAGTCGCCTGGCCGTTTGACAGATTTTCACTGATCCATTAACAGTTGACCTCAGACTATGCGTGGCAGTACAGGAAAATCAGAGCCATCGGCGTTTCCATCTCAGGTGACAAGACACGCATTCTGAGATTAATTTTATCCAGCTACAAGCTTTTTGAGTTTTAAAGCTGTAACTGGCAGACGGAGGCTTCAACAGCGCATGTGTGGTCGCAGGTGGTCAGGAAGTGGCATTAACACTCAAATCATCTTGCTGTGGCTCTGCTCCTAATTACTCCAGCCTCAGAACTCATGTACCTCAATTAAATTCCAATTTAAATCGGATTCGATTCAATTAGGTGGGCCCCTACTCCTTACGCAATCAGCAGATCTTTTGACACTGTTTAATTTCATCTCTGCATACGAAGGAACATAACCAAGACTAACTACACACTGCAGCTTAATTCGTGTATGTAGCCCGAGTGAATCTAGGTTTTAGTCTCGTCTAAGTTTCAGTTAATGCACCGAGTCATGCAGTAGCCTCCACTGAGATTGAAATTGAAATAGTCTTGCACTAATGAAATGATAATCTCATTAGTCTACCTACATTAAAACATTTTATTGTGATTCATCAGAACTCATAAAACAAGCATATTTTTTTGGGCTATGTTTTATGCTATGAAGTGGCCTTGTGAGACCCTGAGCCATGTTGATTCACCCCGGCCACTGGGCCACTATGTGCGTCCACCGCCCACGTAACCTCTTCCGTCTCCTGTTGCAGCTGCCACTCTCACCCACGCCCGGTCTGCCCACGGCGATGACAGCGGTTGGCAACCCGGGAGACGGAGAGAAGACAGTGAGTCACTCGGATGCTGCTAGTAGATGGGCAGATAACGGAGCGACTCTTCACACTCCAAGGCGACGACGACGAGGTGGCGTGCTGGGAGTTGGAGAAGCGATACCTAAATGTCCATAGATTGGAGTGATGACTGCATAGGCATGTTTCACTAACGAAAAATTACTATAATATTCCTATAATAATCATCTTGTAGTCTTGTAAGTCATGTCTGCTGTGCTCCATAGTGTATTTATAGGCTAATGATCCAATCGTACATAATGGTATCTTTTAATCTCCTATGGATGTTATCATTATAATATCTCTGTACTCGTTGAGTTTATAATGACCTAGTCGTAGCCTACGTTATAGTATTTTTTTTTTATCTCATATGGCGTCACTGTCAAATTCGCACAATATATTTATATGCTATGTGTAGGGACTTATAATTTTGCTGTTATATTTATATCGTATCCTGTAGGATTACTAAAGTTCTTTTTGCTATGGGTTTATCTGAATATTATTTCCCTACTGACCAGCGGAGCCGCCACGCTACCCGTGACATTTAGCAGATTTTCCCGGTGGGGTGTGTGGACCTCCGTGTTTGGCAATGTGAGGCAAAAATGAAAAGAGGCGACTGTTATCTCGTCAATTACACACGCCGCTGGGTTTACACTTGGCCTTTCCACCTCTCTCTCTTTCTCTCCTCTCTCACTGTTCTGTTTTTCTGTCTCCTGAACCGTTGCCCAAATCAAAAGCACGTAACAAATAGCTCTCTCTCCACATACCTGTTTGAATCACACCCATCTGTTCCAGCGTTAATTGCGCGCCGCAGAGCTGTGGATTATTTCATTTTTCACTCAAGGGGGCTGCGGATTAAGTTATCTCCATTATTCCACCGGCAGACAAACAGACGCCTGTTATGCTACAACAAACATCGACATCACAGACCTAATTGGCTCCCACTTCCAAATATTTATTTTATCTTCATTTTGTCTCAAATGACCACAAGGTGTTTCAATTTCAGATGTCATTATCCCGATCCAAGCTCCCAGTCATTTTTTCTGACCTTGACTACTCTGTACACCCCTCCCCCCCTCCAATCCCTCCATTCTCTCTCTTTCATAGCCTCTCGCCTCTCGCAGCTGGAGACACTCTTCAGTGTCTCCAGCTGCACATGTGTCTTAGACATCCGCTGTTCCAGCTGAGAGCTGGGCTGAGGGACACACGGTGATCTGAAGTGCAAATAAAAAAATAAAAAAAGTATATAGGCCTATATATATATATATGGGGGAGGGAGAGAGAGAGAGAGAGAGAGAGAGAGAGAGAGAGAGAATGAACGAGTGTAGAGTTACAGAGTAACTGCACAAGGAGCTTTTCGCTGCCAGAATATTAACATCCCCCGCTCCATCCATTATGCAAGATGGTCGCCATATTAATATCATTCCCTTCACTAAGACTCACTCTCATTAATACTGTAATCGCCTGCTCTAAAAGCCATTCGTATTGCCTCCCCTAAGCGTCTGTTATGCCATGTGGAATCCCCCCTTTTCAGTGAGTCAGATGTCCCGGACAGCAGAGATCCACAGAGAAAGGGGTCATGGCTGGGCAGGCCTCTGTCTCTCACTCCCTCACTCAACACATATACAAACAGAGGCAATCATGCGAACTCAGAGGGCACACACACACACCCAGGCTCCCAACAGACCCCCCCATCACACACACACACCACACAGAATATAAAACACAAGCACATAAGCCAACAACCACCGGACAAGGACAGATGATTACTTTGAGGCTCATGTAGTGTCTGAATGTCTGGACAGAGCATCTCGCTCATTTTTCCTCTCATTCTCTCATTGTTGTGTCTTATTTGTTTTCTGGTCTGCTGTGCTCTGGGATGCAAGTGATGGTCTCACTGAAACCCATCCATACAAAGTCAGTCTGGTTGACCAGTTTCCTTAAATGGCAGTGAACATGTGAATACAACAGCCACCAGTGGCCTCGATATAAGTAGATGCACTTACAGCAATGGTACTGGGGACTACGTGTAGGGGATGAAGGTGTGTCACACTAATGCAGGCACTCACACATGGAGGTTATTGAGTACAGTCTCAGTGTTGACCAATGAGCAACTCTACAGGGGAAGTTCAGTGAGTGCCTTATTTAAAAGCATGTTGGTGGTAGTTCTTGATGGAGAATAAAGTACTTATTCACTTTCACCACCAAGCACAGCTGGCCCAAGGTTTCGAACCAATGTCATTCTAGTCACAAGCTTGCTTCTCTAATGTTCAGGCTACTGCCACTTTAAGTGATTATGTTATTATATACAGTACATATTATATTATATTGTCTATTGGATTTTGGATGAAGTTGTTATTCATAAAATGTTAAGTAAAGTCACTGATTATATTTTTCTTTTTCTTCATGCTGCATTAGAGAGAAAGAGAGAAAGATTGAGAGTGAGAGAGGGGAAATATCTGCTGGCTGTTGTGTAGGCGGACAGCTAATTGCAGTGTCTGTGGTGCCAGGAAAAAGTGCCTTCACAATTAAAAGAAATCAGCACTAAAAAAAGGAAAGTGACAAAACAGCCTTATTTTCACACAAGCGATAGCACAGAGTGGCACTCTAGAACACTTAACTATACAAAATGAATTATTTTAAAGAGTGTCCTTGGTGGTCATGGTAAATGTAAAATCAAAATACAGAGGGGGGAGAGGGAGTGAAAACATTTCACAACCACAATAGCAATTTATATGCTGTTACATTAAAGGACATTCATGTTGTCCTTTGTAATTGGTAAATTGTAAAATAAAAGTTAAATACAACATTGTCTCATTGTCAAAAACACTGCAAATTTAATCCTCCTGAGTGAAAGTGGGAGAGGTAGCCTGGGGATGTGGGAGGAGAGGTGGAGAGACAGTGAAATTGGTCCCTCTATTGGAGTAAATCGGTACTACATAGAGAGGACACGTGATCATATCCCGCTGCCCGTCCACCACACTGCTCCCTCATCAAGCAGAGTAAGAGAGAGAGAGAGAGAGAGAGAGAGAGAGAGAGAGAGAGAGAGAGAGAGAGAGAGAGAGAGAGAGAGAGAGAGAGAGAGAGAGAGCACATCAGAATGCGAGAGAGCACATCAGAGTGCGAGAGAGAGAGAGAGAGAGAGAGAGAGAGAGCACATCAGAGTGCACTGGCAGTCATTTCCTCTCATTTGCAATTTTGCAATACAGTGACTGCCAGGCCCCCTCCAGAGGTGAGAGGAGAAAGAGCAGAGGACACTGGATGAAAGAATCTACCTCTGCATTCAGTTCAAGGACAAGCCTCATATTAGTGCATCAGAAATTGAGTATTACAGGTCCAGGATATTTACCACAGCATTATGAGATATGCACCATTCAACCACATCCTTAAGAAGAAGCCATCACAGGCTCGAGACAAACAAAATCAAGGGTTCTATTAGAAAACGCTATATAGATTTTAGGTTTTTGAGCAACCTACTTTCCCTAAGAACGTACCATAATTTGTTGTAATTCTGTGCTATCAATCTCTTTGTCAGACTAGGTGTCACGTATTTCAAATGGTGGATACCTCATTTTGGAAAGCAAACCTCCTTAAATACAAAATACAGACTGGTTAATTGTATTTGAATGTAGCAGAGTGGTTATAGCTCTAATTCATCCGTATCTATGTACCTTTCCATTATTACTTGTTCCATACAAAATAACTTTACTTTTTAAAATCTCCAATCCAAAGTCCCATGTTAATGATGATCCCTTTACCCAGGTGTACACAGTATGGGAGGATGTATTCTCTGGGTGTGTTTGTTTGTGTCTATCCCTTGTGTACCTCTCTTTCAAGCTAAAGGGCATGCGAGAACTAAAGACAGCACAAATCCCTCCCATAGGACCCTGCAAGGGTTAAAGAGTGCCTTGGTTGTCCTGGTTCTGCCTGTGCATAAATCAAACAGATTCTTGCTGTGGCGGTAAACAAAGCTATCAGGAAGAGCAGGCAGGCTTTGGATACTTCCCTCTTAGGATGCCCTGGCTTTGTATCGTCGTCAGATGGGAAAGGCTGGAACCCGTGGTTCTGAGCATGACAAAGCTAATCTAACGACTGCAACAACATCCTGATGCCACTAAGAGGGAGCACGGATGGAGGACGGGTGGTGGAAGTGGGGGAGAAGGGGAGCGGTGGCGATAAATTCTTCCTTTTATCTGTGACCAATTGTAAGCCCGTGATGTTCTCACTCCGCTGCTGGGCATGTATTTAATGTGTTTTTTTCTCTGTCTCATCCTCAGCAGCTCCCGTTTTCTCGCTTCCACACCATCTCACGCTCTAGGCTTGTGCTTGTGCTGCTGTATTCCTGTCTTCCTCTACAGCCCACTCCCTTTTTAATACTAATTCTCTCTCCTCTCACACACCTTTCTGCCGCTTGCTCACTTCCCTGCTCTTCACTTGGTATTTCTCGCTGACTGTTACTATATTTGTACATCCGTGGTCTCTCTCTCTCTGTTCAATTAAAATAAGCTTTATTGGCATGACAGCACAGAAACCTATAATGCCAATGCTACAGATCTACATTTTCACATTAAAATACCCTCACCTTGTATCAATGTGTGTGTGTGTGTCAATACCACGACAGTGTAGATTCTCCCATACTCAGACCCTTCACCATACAGTGAGTATCAATAGTCATCAGAGTATGTGTAAGTAATTACAAACAAAAAATGAACATAACATACAAAAGTATAATGGAATATAAGCATGTCATAATGAATAATGAATAATGAGCAATAATAAAATGTAAAAGAGATATAATATAGGAAATTAAAATTTGACAAATTACAGGATTTACGATGGTGCATGGCAGGTTGGGACAAGGTCTGCAGCTAGTTTGGCTGTTTGCATGTTTTCTTCTAAGAGGATACAGATTTTCTCTTCATGTGGGAGATCATGGAATCTTGGTATTTTTTCAACAATTTTAGGGAAATCTCTAACACATTGGTACTTGAAGCACAAGAGCAAGAAATGTTCCTCTCTGTATATACCGCTCTCTCTCTCTCTGTCTCTCTCCCCCCATCTCTCTGTCGCCCATTGTGTCCACCCTGTTTCCTCCATGCTTCCCACTATCAGATATTGGGGTAGGTGGCTGGGTGGGGGTGGGTACATACTGGCAGCTCCCTGGAAACAGACTAGTTCATCATTTCATTACGGCTGAGAACAGTCTCCATGGTAACCTCAGCTAGCAGAGCTAACCTCACTCTCACAAAGGACACGCCCTTGTAAGGGAGAAAACAGGAAGTGATTATACATAAGGTGTGTGTGTGTGTATGAGAGAGAGAGGGGGAAAGACAGAGAGAGACAGAGAGAGAGAGAGAGAGAGAGAAGGTGAGAGAGCATGTGTGTATGTGTGTCTTTCTGAATGGCAGAACATCAATTTCAAATAAAACCATAGAAATAACAAAGAACTGGCATTTCTCAGATGAACCACATTGCTATTATATCACCGTCCATTAAAAGATAAAGAGGTTGGGGTGATGAGAACATTTCCAGGTCATGTCTTTGTGCCATATGCTGAACCTATCTGGGTGTACTCAACCAAAATTACGTAGGTGAATGCCTCTTCTGTAACACTGCAATCCTGTTAGACTGTGAACCACTTAGCTGTCTGCCTCAACCAGGATAATGTACTCTGAGAATCAATAATTGAATGCATTTTGCAGCATTGGGGGCAGCAGAGTTAGAAGCTTTTATCTGATACACACTTCAAACCCACAGTCATCTTCTTATGCATACTAGTAAATAACTATGACTCTCACAATCCTTCAATAGTTCTTATTCTTCAATAATGTGTTCATTATTATGGTTCAGCAAACACACGCAGCAGGCAATTTCTCTCTCACGCACACGGGCACACAGTCTCGCAGACACAAAAACACACTGCAACAAACACACATATACAAACAGACACGGTGACCGGTGACAGAAATGTATAAGCCTAATTTCCCTGGTCTTTGCCCCGCCCCACCGGTTTAGCTGTGATTGACACCAGAGCTGCCGGTGCTGTCAGCCCCGCCCAGCCGCAGAGCGGAGCAGGAAGGAGAGCCGAGCCGAGCTGAGCCGAGCTACCCCGGTACTGAGAGCTCCCTGCTGCTGCTGCAGCGCATAGCGGAAAATTACCGGCCCCTCCCCCCTCACGTCCTCACATCCACACTCACAGGGAGCTGCAGCGTACAGAGCACATACTGAACCACTCTTACGCATAGAGACAGCTCCAGGCATTGTTTCAGGAACCACATTGAGGCTAACGCGGCATAGCGAGCTTGGCAATGTACACAACATATATCGGAGTAAACGCAAAACACCTACTGCACACAGTTTGATTCAGATGGCGCATCGAGAGCGCTGCCATCTTTAAAGCACACGCTGACCCACTTACACACATACGCATCGCCTGTAATATGCAAAGCCGATGTGTGAGCACAGAGAGCCCCGGTTCACTCTGAGACATTTCACACTGAACCAACCAAACGAACGGAGCTTTGACAGATCAGGCCATGTTTGTTTGTGCTGGACCACTCCCTGAAATGAGGTCATGGTATCGTCTGAGTGACTAAGACACTCAGAGCATCGTGGCTCCACAGCCTCACAGAGTGTGCTGAGCTTCACCGAGAATATTTCAACACACTGCGCTACTTAAGAAAAATTGCATTGTTCAAATTAACATCCTCTATAAATGCCAGACAAACACATGGTGCCTGAAAAGACACGGGATTTAACATTGCAAATTTAGCCTGTTAGTCAAAACAGAATGCTTGAGCTGTTTACACGCTGCTCGGCATGAGCGGATCGGGGCTGCCCTGACACACATTAAGGATGTTAATGAAAATATAAGGAATCATGTTTACAGCGTGCTCAGGCTGATAGCACACATGTCTGGAGAAATGGCCGCTAATTCCCTGTTACTTTTCTCAGCTGCTCCCCTTCCAAGGGGAGAGTACACGGCTGGCGAACTGGAGGGGGAGGGGAGAGAGGTCTGGCAGCATGGAGGAAGAAGAGAAGGAGGAAAAGGCGTGAGATGAATGAGAAATCATGGGCACATGTAGGCTACCTTGATATTGCGGATGAAAATAAGTGAGGATATGGAGCTCTGAGAAAGAAAAAGTATAGAATAATATCATGAGAAGGGGCTGAAGATAGAACAGTAGTGGATTTGAATGAACAATAGTGTTTGGAGGCTGTAAGCATGCTATTTTAAAATATACTACACTGGGGCTTTAAACTGCAGTCCCGATTGCTCATAACAGTTTTATGTTAGACAAAAGGACGTGAAGTAAAAGGTTAACATGAGCTTAGCTAAACTGAAGTGTTACACAAGTGTCTTTTGGCATACAGTTTGCTGGTTTGTAACAGACCAATATTTATAATATGAGTGCTAAATCAAATAGCAAAATGAATAAGTCATTGCTCTAGAATACAAGACATGGCAAATAAAATCAATATCAAATAACACTCACATATTAGTCTATGTTTCAATTAATATCTCAGAGACAATGGAGGGCGTGACCAAAACATAGCAGAGAGATAAATGATATAATGGTGAATAGGAAAGAGAAGCTGTGACAATAGGTAAACAAACTCATAGAAAATCACGAGAAACACAGTCGAAAAAAGGAGTAGAAAAACTAGGGACGTGGAGCAGAACATAAAGCCATATTAGTGGTGATTACTTATGAGCCCACCAATGAGAGAATGAGCTCTTACAGCGCCAACCCTGCGGAGGGAATTGACACCAAGATACTGAACAAAATATTGAAGAAAAGCGAAATCAGAGACCTATTCACATCATAATCTGTAATTTACCTGAAAACAGAAATACGGAGGGGCTCTTTATTTTTTTTTTTAAAACCCATTTTGCCGTCTGAATCTCTATGACGAAAAAGAGATACAGATAAGTCTTGAAATGTTGATAGGAGCACATATCCAATGTTTTCAATAAGATCTACGATAAATGTATAATTCTAAAAGTTGTTTTGAGGTAGTGACGGTAGAAATAGATGCACATTTCAAAGAGGAACTATCACAAACAAGTACAATAAAGAAAAGAGAGATGAAAACTAACAAAACAGACACAGGCAAAAGGGCAACTAGGCAAACCATGAAGTGTGTATACGTTTAAAATGAACAAACTGAATCGAACTAATGTCCCCACCATGTCCTATGACATAAACAGCCTAAGTTTCCACATGGTGTAACGTCATAGAGGCCAAGAGGTCCGTGGCAATTTTGAGAAGGGAGCTTTCAGTAATCCGGACACTTTCAGCACCACGGACAGCGATAGTGCCCAATGCAAGCATTGAAGACAAGGAAGATGATACAATGAACAAATGCTAAATAATACTTTGACTCTTTCCAGAGCTTAGCAACTATATTCCAAACAGATACAGAAGAAGGCGGTGTGTATATAACAAAGTTAACTTAAAGTCTTAAATAATAGGCAAAAGGAGGCCTGTAGTCAGGTTTGCCTTGTTGGGGAGAATTACATCTTACCTTTTCTTTATTCGGTAAAGTCTGAGTCCGGCTAAAAGTGTCCCCTCCATTAATACTGATCAGTTCCGCATCTACAGGCGGAAACGGCGCCGGGAAAACCACTACGTCACTCTTCAGTGTGTCTGAGCTGAAACACACGTCATACTGCTGAGTAGATTTAGAGTAAGACCAGCTCCCGTCAGGGTGGGTGGTGATCATTGGGGCGCTGTACCTGCTGAAACTGCCGTCTGTCCTGTGGCATTTGACAGCTATTAAACTGATGAGGCTCAGTAGAAAGATCACTGACACCGACACAATGGCGATCAGCAAATACAGGTTTAAATCAGAGAAGCTCTCCTCCTTTATCGGCACGTGTCTGAACTGAGTCTGGATGTCAGCTGTGCTTTCAACCACCACTACATCAATAGACACAGTAGCTGACAGGGAGGGTTCTCCGTTATCACAAACCAACACCACCAACGGGTGAGTCTTCACGTCATTGTCACTCATTCGCCTCTTAGTCCTGATTTCCCCGGTGCTGGTTCCGATGCGGAAGAGGTTGGTTCCCTTGGGCTCAGAGATGTGATAAGAAAGCAGCGCATTGTAGCCAGAGTCTGCGTCTACAGCCCGGATCTTGGCCACAAAGTAGCCCGCTTCAGCAGAATAGGGAATGTTCTCACTGTTAACGGAGCCGTGCTCAGAATAGGGCGCGAGAATCCCGGGACTGTTGTCATTCTCATCCAGGATTAAAACGTTCACAGTGACGTTGCTGCTGAGCGGAGGAACACCAGAGTCTGTGGCCTGAACTTTAAACTGGAACGTTTTTATCTCCTCAAAGTTAAAAGACTGCAAAGTGACAATATCTCCAGTCTCTGAATTGATGTTTAACATTGACGCTATTGGGGTAGTTTTAGGATTACCATCCATTATAGAAAATGTTACTTTTGCATTTTCGTCTACGTCAGGGTCATCTGCAGTCATGGTATGGATAACGGCGCCTACTGGACTGTTCTCTTTCACAAAAATATTTATCACTGGTTCTGAGAAACGAGGTGCGTTGTCATTGACATCAGAAACATGTACTGTAATAATTCTGGTGCCGGAAAGAGGTGGGGTCCCTTCGTCAGTAGCTAGTACTGTCACATTGTATTGAGAAGCTCTTTCTCTGTCTAGAGGTCCATCTACTACTAAAGAATAATGATTTTTATATGTATTCTTAATTGTAAACGGCACGGAATCAATTAATTTAACATGAACAACACCATTTTTACCTGCGTCGTTATCTTTAACCGTTATAAGTCCAACCATTGTGTCAAGGGACGCATCTTCCCTGACTATGTTGGCTAAAGATGTGACTGTTATTTCTGGTGGATTATCATTAACATCAGTGATTTCAACAAGCAATTTGCAGTGAGAGGCTCTTGGATTTTGCCCTTTGTCTTTAGCTTGTACCCGAATTTCAACTGCGTTGTTTTGTTCGTGATCCAATTCACCGTTAACCGTTACCTCCCCGGTTGTAGAATTAATGGAAAATACTTCAAAATTGTTATCATTGTCGTGGTTAATAAAGGAATATACAATTTCTCCGTTGAGACCTTCGTCTAAATCCTGAGCACGCACTGAAATCACAGTCGCACCGTGCGGCGTGTTTTCAGGCACTCTGGCTTTGTACAACGGCTTGCTAAAGACGGGAATGTTATCGTTAACATCTTGCACATTAACAGTGATCTGTAACGTCCCCGATCTGGGAGGTTTTCCTCCATCTACAGCGGTCAGTGTTAGTTTAATAACGGGCTGTTTCTCGCGGTCTAAGGCTTTCTGCAAAACTAATTCAGCAGACACACTCTGTTCTCCACCATTCTGTACATCCAGGGAGAAATGTTCATTTTGGCTCAGCTTGTAGCCCTTAACCGAGTAACTGCCTACATCTGCATCATAGGCGTTTGGTAGTGTAAATCTTTCCCCTGGAAAAGCTGATTCGGAGACATTCAAAATTATTCCTGGTATTCGAAAAGAGGGTGTGTTGTCGTTTATATCCAAAACATTAACCTCAAAGCGATAGAGATTCAACGGAGAGTTCACAATGGCTTCCAATTCCAGAGAACACTTCACATTCCGAGAGCAGAGCTCGTCTCGGTCTATTCTCTCTTTCACCAAGAGAATCCCAGTCTTAACATTTATCTCGAAATACTTCATATTAGGTCCTGAAATCTGAAAACCTCGAGCTCCCAATTCTTGCACGTCTAGATGCAAATCTTTTGCTAAATGTCCCACAGTGGTACCCGGGCTTGATTCCTCCGAAACAGAATACACAATCTGTGTTGCTGCGACACTCCATATGTGGAATACAGGAACAAAATAATAAATCATACAGTGAAAAATATTCCTTTGTCGTGACATTCTGTCCGTATCCCGCTACACAAATGATTCAGAAACAAGATATTCCAACATTGCTTAGTAAGGATACATCCAAATCAGAGCCCCGCCATACAGTGAGGATGTTCTGTACAGCTACGATGAACAAAGAATTACAAGCCCTCTCTCCTGGACAAAGAGGGAGGAGCATCGCAAAACTAAAAAGTGTTTACACCTTGTGAGCTGATAGCGACATCTTGTGGAAAAAAAGACAAGAAACAAGAGCACGACAAGGTGAAAAATATTTTACGAAGTCATTAAATTATCATTGTTTTTCACGAAATGGAGTTAGCTAATACAAAATCCAATGTGAATAATTTGATGTGCCATTAACTGAATCAAAGCCACACCACTCATCTGACATGCCAGAAAAAGGGGCTATTAATGTCTGTATTAATATACAAGGCTGTCAAAGAATTAGAAAACTAGGGTAGATGATGCAGAAAGAATCGTTGAGCGCTCTAAAAATGTTTCAACACCGTGGACAAGTGTTTCAATAAATGCTTAACAGGACATAGAGTGTTAAGCAGCAAATTAAGAATAGCAGGAAAACGCACCAATGCTTAATGCAAATCTGCATCAACTAAACTTACCATTGCCTTAGAAATAAACTACGCGATTTAAAGAAATAAAACATGAAATTATTAGTAGCCCGTCGTTTTATGTGCCATCACTCTTACCTTTTCTTTATTCGGTAAAGTCTGAGTCCGGCTAAAAGTGTCTCCTCCGTTAATACTGATCAGTTCCGCATCTACAGGCGGAAACGGCGCCGGGAAAACCACTACGTCACTCTTCAGTGTGTCTGAGCTGAAACACACGTCATACTGCTGAGTAGATTTAGAGTAAGACCAGCTCCCGTCAGGGTGGGTGGTGATCATTGGGGCGCTGTACCTGCTGAAACTGCCGTCTGTCCTGTGGCATTTGACAGCTATTAAACTGATGAGGCTCAGTAGAAAGATCACTGACACCGACACAATGGCGATCAGCAAATACAGGTTTAAATCAGAGAAGCTCTCCTCCTTTATCGGCACGTGTCTGAACTGAGTCTGGATGTCAGCTGTGCTTTCAACCACCACTACATCAATAGACACAGTAGCTGACAGGGAGGGTTCTCCGTTATCACAAACCAACACCACCAACGGATGAGTCTTCACGTCATTGTCACTCATTCGCCTCTTAGTCCTGATTTCCCCGGTGCTGGTTCCGATTCGGAAGAGGTTGGTTCCCTTGGGCTCAGAGATGTGATAAGAAAGCAGCGCATTGTAGCCAGAGTCTGCGTCTACAGCCCGGATCTTGGCCACAAAGTAGCCCGCTTCAGCAGAATAGGGAATGTTCTCACTGTTAACGGAACCGTGCTCAGAATAGGGCGCGAGGATCCCGGGACTGTTGTCATTCTCATCCAGGATAAAAACGTTCACAGTCGCGTTGCTGCTGAGCGGAGGAACACCAGAGTCTGTGGCCCGGACTTTAAACTGGAACGTTTTTAACTCCTCAAAGTTGAAAGACTGCAGGCTGACTATATCTCCAGTCTCTGAGTTGATGTTTACAACTGACGAAACTGGAAACGTTTTTGAACCACCATCTAATGATGAATATGTCACTTTTGCATTTCCATCTATATCAGGATCAACTGCAGTTATTGTATAGATAGTAGCTCCAACTGGACTGTTCTCTTTCACATAAACATTAATCACGGGCTCTGAGAAGCGAGGTGCGTTGTCATTGACATCAGAAATATGAACAGTAATCATACTGGTGCTGGAGAGAGGCGGGGTCCCTTCATCACTTGCTAAGATTGTGACATTATATTCAGAAGCACTCTCTCTGTCAAGAGGACCATCAACTATTAAAGAGTAATAGTTTTTGTAGTTTAGCTTAAGCTTAAAGGGCACCGACCCAACAATTTTACAACTGGTGAGGCCATTATTGCCCCCATCTTTGTCTTTCACAGTAACCAAAGCGACCACTGTTCCTATCTCAGCATCCTCTTTAACTGGGCTCATAAGAGACGTGATTATAATATCAGGAATATTGTCATTAACATCAATTACTTCCACCAACACTTTACCGTGTACGCTACGAGACGGCGTGCCTTTATCTTTTGCCTGTATACGAATATCATATGCAGTGTTCTCTTCATAGTCTAGGTCTCCCTTAACTGTTATTTCCCCTGTATCCGGGTTTATGGCAAAGAAAGCTTCAGGATTGAAATTTCCCCTTTCAATAAATGAATACACAATCTCACTATTTATTCCATCGTCTAAATCTGTAGCAGTTGTAGTTAATATGGATGTCTGATATGGGGCGTTTTCAGTGACCCGGGCCTTATACAGGGATTGACTAAATACTGGAGTATTGTCATTTACATCCATAACATTTACAATTATCTGTAAATTGCCTGATGTATGGGGCTTTCCACCATCTAATGCAGTCAATGTAAGATGGATAACAGACTGTTTTTCTCGATCTACTGCTTTCTGCAGCACTAACTCGGCAGACACACTCTGCTCTCCGCCGCTCTGTACGTCCAGTGAGAAATATTCATTCGGACTCAGCTTGTAGCTCTTTACCGAGTTACTGCCCGTGTCTGCATCGTTTGCCATTGGAAGGAGATACCTCTCACCAGGGGAGGATGATTCCGAAATATTGAAAGTCTTCACCTTTTCACGAAAAGATGGTGAGTTGTCATTAATATCTATAATTTGAACCTCTATGCGATGCAGATGAACGGGATGGCTCAAAATGGCTTCTATGTTCAGGGAACACTTCGCCGTATGTGGACAAAGCTCCTCCCGATCTATCCTATTGACAACATAAAGAGCAGCAGTCTTCAAATCCACTTCGAAATATTTGTTAGAGTTCCCCGATACAACCCGCAAATCCCTTTTTTCCAATTCTTGAATGTTGATATTTAAATCCTTAGCGAGATTCCCCACTACCGTGCCTTTGTCCACCTCCTCGGAAACAGAAAAGGATAGCTGAGCCGCAGACCAATCATACAAACAAAGCAAAGCGATTATTTGTATCCAGATCGCTAGTCCTTGCCCTCCACGTCCCATCGCTGCTCCAAAGTTAACACAGCCAAAGACATTTGCATTCCCAAACATGTTCACTCTGGGTGCCTCTTGTAGCAGAGGTAGCCCTATCCTCTCCGTCTCGTCACCATTCGTGTTTCTCCTCACAAAGCACTCATGGACTACTGATGCTCCACACCGGGAGGAGGAGTCTGGAAATAAAGTAGACATAAATATATGTGGTCTCCAGCGACACCAACTGTCATTTTGATGCTTAGGTATAACGAAAAAAAAGTAGACTTTAAGTGTAACCTGGCGTTTTATAGAAGGCCAAATCAATAGCAAAATTAATTTATTCAAATTTCAGTAGAACATTATATAAAATGTAGTTCAGCATAAAACACGTTTTCTGATGCAAAGGAAACGGTTGGTCTCATGCAGTCTAGCTCAACTGTGCGCATTCTTTCAAACCACGAGTCAAAACTATGAAGGAGAAAAAAAAGTACTGAGGAAACCCAAACAGTTGTTGTTAGTGTAGGCGACGACATGATTCAACAGTTCAGTACCATGGACAGCGTTCTAGCTGGTCAGTGATAAGCTCTTGCTTACCAATGGCCTCTCTACTCAACCTACTGCATACTAGGCCTATTCAGTGACTGTTTCGAAGAATATCCTACAGAAATTTGAAATGGGAACACATTAACTAGTCGTTTCGAGGCAAAATATTTCTCCATACGATTAATGCAACAATGCTGAGGGAACGCAGCAATGGTGTGCTGTTACATTTTCATCAAAAGTAGCCCTGTGTATCACTACCCCTAACTACATTTTAAGCACCGTACACAAAATATATAGTAAACCACGGAAAGCCAACAGATGTTGAGAATGCCCCCAACGCTTAGATCCCGCTGAGTAAAAAGTGACATGCATTCAGAAACACCAAGTCTATTCTAAGGCTGCAAACAACTCACCTTTTCTTTATTGGGTAAAGTCTGAGTCCGGTTAAAAGTGTCTCCTCCGTTAATACTGATCAGCTCCGCATCTACAGGCGGAAACGGTGCGGGGAAAACCACTACGTCACTCTTCAGTGTATCTGAGCTGAAACACACGTCATACTGCTGAGTAGATTTAGAGTAAGACCAGCTCCCGTCAGGGTGGGTTGTGATCATTGGGGCGCTGTACCTGCTGAAACTGCCGTCTGTCCTGTGGCATTTGACAGCTATTAAACTGATGAAGCTCAGTAGAAAGATCACCGACACCGACACAATGGCGATCAGCAAATACAGGTTTAAATCAGAGAAGCTCTCCTCCTTTATCGGCACGTGCCTGAACTGAGTCTGGATGTCAGATGTGCTTTCAACCACCACTACATCAATAGACACAGTAGCTGACAGGGAGGGTTCTCCGTTATCACAAACCAACACCACCAACGGGTGAGTCTTCACGTCATTGTCACTCATTCGCCTCTTAGTCCTGATTTCCCCGGTGCTGGTTCCGATTCGGAAGAGGTTGGTTCCCTTGGGCTCAGAGATGTGATAAGAAAGCAGCGCATTGTAGCCAGAGTCTGCGTCTACAGCCCGGATCTTGGCCACAAAGTAGCCCGCTTCAGCAGAATAGGGAATGTTCTCACTGTTAACGGAACCGTGCTCAGAATAGGGCGCGAGTATCCCGGGACTGTTGTCATTCTCATCCAGGATAAAAACGTTCACAGTCACGTTGCTGCTGAGCGGAGGAACACCAGAGTCTGTGGCTCGAACTTTAAACTGGAACGTTTTTAACTCCTCAAAGTTAAAAGACTGCAGGCTGACTATATCTCCAGTCTCTGAGTTGATGTTTACAACTGACGAAACTGGAAAACTTATGGAACCACCAGGTAATGATGAATATGTTACTTTTGCGTTTTCATTTATATCAGGATCAACTGCAGTTATGGTATACATAGTAGCTCCGACTGGACTGTTTTCTTTCACATAAACATTAATCACGGACTCTGTGAAACAAGGTGCGTTGTCATTGACATCAGAAATGTGAACAGTAATAACACTGGTGCTGGAGAGAGGCGGGGTCCCTTCATCAGTAGCTGTAATCGCGACATTGAAAAAAGAATCGCTTTCTCTGTCAAGAGGTCCATCTACGACTAAAGAGTAATAATTTTTATAGTTGGACTTAAGTTTAAAAGGCACAGAGCCAATGAGTTTACAGCTTGTGAGGCCATTATTGCCCCCATCTTTATCAGTCACGGTCACTAGAGCGACAACGCTTCCTATCTCAGCGTCCTCTTTAACAGGACTCATGAGTGATGTCACTAAAATTTCTGGGGCATTGTCATTTACATCAACTACCTCAACCAGCAGCTTCCCATTTGCACTCCGAGGCGAGGAACCTTGGTCCGTTGCTTGAACACGAATTTCATATGCTGACTGTGCTTCGTGATCCAAATTACCCTTAACAGTTATCTCACCAGTTTCTGCGTTTATGAAAAACATATCGGCAGGATTCAAGTTTGCACGTTTGACAAAAGAGTAAACGAGCCTCCCATTCTCCCCTTCGTCTAAATCTGTGGCATTAAGCTGAATTACTATAGATCCAACTGGTGCATTTTCCCTAACACGGGCCTTGTAAAGAGACTTACTAAATGACGGTGTGTTATCATTAACATCTAAAACGTTTACAATTAACTGTAACGTTCCTGTCCTAGGTGGTTTACCTCCATCTACAGCGGTCAGTGTCAGTTTAATAACAGTCTGCTTCTCTCGGTCTAAAGCTTTCTGCAGTACTAACTCAGCAGACACACTGTGCTCCCCACCGCTCTGTACATCCAAGTTAAAGTATTCATTTGGGCTCAGCCTGTAGGTCTTTACTGAATTACTGCCTGCGTCTGTATCAATGGCCAGGGGAAGCAAGAAGTGGTCGCCCGTAGGTGATGATTCAGATATGTTCAGTGAATATGACTTCTCAACGAAGGCAGGTGCGTTGTCATTTATATCAACAATTACTACTTCAATGCGGTGGAGGACCATAGGATTACTCAGTATGGCCTCTAAGTTTAGTGCGCATTTTATCGTGTTTGGACAAAGCTGCTCTCTGTCTATTCGGTCGCTAACGTAAAGAATCCCCGTTTTTAAATTTGCCTCGAAATATTTCTTACTGTATCCTGAAACGATATTTAGATTCCTCGTATCCAGTTCTTGGACGTTGACGTTTAAATCTTTAGCGAGATTCCCCACCACCGTCCCTTTGTCCACCTCCTCGGAAACAGAATAGGATATCTGAGCAGCAGACCAGTCAGATAAACAAAGCACAACCAGGCAATATATCCAAACGATGTCTCTATTTCCTCCACTGCCCATCGCTGCATTTAAAGAATCTGATGCGAAAATAACTGCATTCATCCATAAAAAACCGGTCGACCGGACAGCATTTTTTAATCACACCCAGTCTTATCCTCTCCGTGTCATCACCATTCGTGTTCTCCTCACAAAGCGCTTGCAGACTGCTGACGCGTCACACGGAGAGGAGGAGTCTGAAAACATTGAGCGCACAAAATATGTGGTCCTTAGCGACCCCACGCGTTACTGATTTGAAATGAAAAAAGATAAACACAAAATGAGTACAGTATGTAACACATATTATAGGCCTACAACATATATATTTACAAGAGTGAAACAGAAAGAAGACACGACTAAACTCGTGCAGTAAAGAAAGGGGGATCAAGCCAAAGGCGAATACAGGCCTACTGAAAATACACGGTCGAGGAGAAAATTGCACCGATGTCTAAGTCATTGTATATGTGGAAAAAAGAATCAGACAACCAGAACAACTGTTCAAAACCAAGCCACAAAAAATACTGATCAAGGCCATGGACAGTACTCTCGCTTTATGTAATGCTTTTAATCAAACAATTCTTCATCGATGTCACATTTGAAGAATAAAAAGTTTGGATTCAACGACAAAACATACTGTGAACAGTGGGAGCACAAATTCTGTGACGTCATAAAGACTGATTTATAAGTTTTGGAATGTGAGAATCATAAACAAAAGAGAGCAACAAAAAAAGGTAACATTGTTGCTTTCAGCACCACGGAAAGCGACATGGGCCTAACCGCCACGCCTTTTATGATGCAAGTCTGTGAATGAAGCCAGGCCCATATTGGGTCTGTTTGAAAGCAACAATATTTCCACATTCAAAGGTCCGATCAAGACCAACTAGTTCTTAAGGGGCATTACGTACCTTTTCTTTGCTGGGTAAAGTCTGGGTCCGGCTAAAAGTGTCCCCTCCGTTAATACTGATCAGTTCCGCATCTACAGGCGGAAACGGCGCCGGGAAAACCACTACGTCACTCTTCAGTGTGTCTGAGCTGAAACACACGTCATACTGCTGAGTAGATTTAGAGTAAGACCAGCTCCCGTCAGGGTGGGTGGTGATCATTGGGGCGCTGTACCTGCTGAAACTGCCGTCTGTCCTGTGGCATTTGACAGCTATTAAACTGATGAAGCTCAGTAGAAAGATCACTGACACCGACACAATGGCGATCAGCAAATACAGGTTTAAATCAGAGAAGCTCTCCTCCTTTATCGGTACGTGTCTGAACTGAGTCTGGATGTCAGCTGTGCTTTCAACCACCACTACATCAATAGACACAGTAGCTGACAGGGAGGGTTCTCCGTTATCACAAACCAACACCACCAACGGGTGAGTTTTCACGTCATTGTCACTCATTCGCCTCTTAGTCCTGATTTCCCCGGTGCTGGTTCCGATTCGGAAGAGGTTGGTTCCCTTGGGCTCAGAGATGTGATAAGAAAGCAGCGCATTGTAGCCAGAGTCTGCGTCTACAGCCCGGATCTTGGCCACAAAGTAGCCCGCTTCAGCAGAATAGGGAATGTTCTCACTGTTAACGGAGCCGTGCTCAGAATAGGGCGCGAGGATCCCGGGACTGTTGTCATTCTCATCCAGGATAAAAACGTTTACAGTGACGTTGCTGCTGAGCGGAGGAACACCAGAGTCTGTGGCCTGAACTTTAAACTGGAACGTTTTTAACTCCTCAAAGTTGAAAGACTGCAGGCTGACTATATCTCCAGTCTCTGAGTTGATGTTTACCATTGATGAAATCGGAATATTTCTGGGATAACTGTCCAGCAATGTGTAAGCCAATTTTGCATTTCCGTCTGAATCAGGATCAAAAGCATTTATTTTGGAGATAACGGCCCCTGTTGGACTATTCTCTTTCACATAAACTTTAACGACAGGCTCTGTAAAACTAGGTGCGTTGTCATTGACATCAGAAACGTGAACAATAACAACACTGGTACTGGAGAGAGGCGGGGTTCCTTCATCGGTGGCTGTAATGGTGACACTGTAATGAGAAGTGCTTTCTCTGTCCAAAGGCCCATCTACTACTAATGAATAATCATTTTTGTAGTTCGACTTAAGCTTAAACGGAACAGACCCCACTAGCTTACAGTTCGTGATACCATTGTTTCCTCCATCTTTATCACTCACTGTAACCAAAGCAACGATTGTCCCCAACTCTGCGTCTTCTTTTACTGGCGTCATGAGTGACGTCACTGATATTTCAGGGGCATTGTCGTTCACATCAATTATCTGTATCAGTAGCTTAGCGTGGGCACTACGAGGCGAATGGCCTTGGTCCATTGCCTGAACCCTAACTTCATAAGCTGGCGTGTCCTCAGAGTCTAACGTCCCCTTAACAGTAATTTCCCCCGTTTCGGACTTTATATCAAATATGTCAGATGGATCGATATTGCCTCGTTTGATAAAGGAATATACAAGCTTACTGTTCATACCCTCGTCTAAATCTGTTGCATTTAACTTTATTATCACTGTTCCAGGAACAGCATTTTCACTGACACTCACTTTATAAAGCGATTTGCTAAAGGTGGGTGCATTATCATTGGCATCTATTACATTTACATTTAACTGCAATGTCCCCGATCTAGGAGGTTTACCTCCATCTACAGCGGTCAGGATAAGTTTAATAACCGGCTGTTTTTCTCGGTCTAAAGCTTTCTGCAGCACTAACTCAGCAGACGCACTCTGCTCTCCACCGCTCTGCACATCAAGCGAGAAATGTTCATTTTGGCTCAGCTTGTAGCTCTTTACTGAGTTGCTGCCTACATCTGTATCTATTGCTATTGGAAGGAGGTATTGCTCTCCCGGTGACAATGATTCAGAAATGTTAAAAGAATACGATTGTTCAATGAAAGCAGGCGCGTTATCATTTATATCTAAAACACTGACTTCAATGCGGTGTACATTCATTGGATTGCTTAAAACAGCCTGTATTTTCAATGAGCATTTTACCGTGGTCGGACAAATCTCCTCTCTGTCTATCCTCTCGTCAACAAAGAGGTTTCCAGTCCGCAGATTCACATCAAAATATTTCTTACTGTAACCCGATACAATTCGGAGATCCCTTGACTCTAGTTCCTGTACATTGAGGTTTAAATCCTTTGCGAGATTCCCCACTACCGTGCCTTTGTTCACCTCCTCGGAAATGGAGTAAGATATCTGAGAAGCAGACCAGTCACAGAGACAAAGCAACGCAACGATTTGAATCCAGGCATATTCCTTTTGTCCTCGAACACCCATCGTTGTTTGAACAAAATAACTGAATCAAATTAATCATTTATATCCAAAATAGATAAATCCGTCATAAATTAGATGTTTTTCTGGGAAAGGTGCAGCCCTTCTCGCTACAGCACCATCCGTGTCTCTCTGTTACCGAAACTAAGGGCCGATGACGGTTTTCATTTTCCCATACAGGGAGGAGGAGTTTTAGACATACAGAAACATTTGTTTCTATGGTCTCCAGCGACATCATGTGTTACCTGATAGATAGGTCAACACAAATTTGAGTAATACTTGGCCAAATGATTTGCTGATGTTAAACAAATCAATTGTTAGTTGGTGGGTTGGGGCTCCCAATACATTAAATCGTTGGCACAATAACGAGCCTCAATTTATCAGAACAAAATTAAAGGTTATTTCGGTATTAAATTAACAAATAAACCATTTTGATATATAAACACTTAATTAAATATTCAGGAGGAAAATACGTCTACACAGATGAAAAGGTGTAAACAACGTTTTCAGGAAATTAGTCATGCCTCATCAATTTACTTAAAAAAAATGTAAATAGAATACTTTCAACGTCCCATAATATAAAAAAACCCCAAAACGTTTGTTTTGCAACAGAATGCTACAGAAAGTAAAGAGTAGAAACACTCAGTTCAGCACCATGGAGAGCGCTGTTTCAATATAAACTGCTTAGGAAGCGTCAACTCATACTGATGTGCTGATTTCAGCAGACATTTTCAAACGATCATCTCTTCAAAGTGTTTGACAATGTTGACAATGTCTAAGTTAAAACTACACTGATATACCCTGTTGGTGTTAGGTATTTTGCAGGCTATGAGACCGATTCTGACAGGGTTAGGAGTTATTTTAGGCTACAGATGGTAGTTGTAGCCAAGCAACCTGATTTCCATCGGTGCTGATCATTTCAATAGGTCAATTCCTACAAAGTTCGGTCATGTGATCATGAAAAATGGATTGCTTGCTTTGTCAACGGCAACTGGGGAGCGAGCTGGTGATATTTGCTGCCTTCCTGTCAACTCCTTTTGTTAATCGCCTATGCACGATAAAATCTTGCATAAAAATGAATCATGGGAATAATAATCAGTCAGCCTATAGGCTACCATTATATTACAACCTAAACATTGCTTTCAATTTTAGAAACATTCAATACAAACTTTGGAACACATACCTTCTCCTTGCTGGGTAAAGTCTGAGTCCGGCTAAAAGTGTCCCCTCCGTTAATACTGATCAGTTCCGCATCTACAGGCGGAAACGGCGCCGGGAAAACCACTACGTCACTCTTCAGTGTGTCTGAGCTGAAACACACGTCATACTGCTGAGTAGATTTAGAGTAAGACCAGCTCCCGTCAGGGTGGGTGGTGATCATTGGGGCGCTGTACCTGCTGAAACTGCCGTCTGTCCTGTGGCATTTGACAGCTATTAAACTGATGAGGCTCAGTAGAAAGATCACTGACACCGACACAATGGCGATCAGCAAATACAGGTTTAAATCAGAGAAGCTCTCCTCCTTTATCGGCACGTGTCTGAACTGAGTCTGGATGTCAGCTGTGCTTTCAACCACCACTACATCAATAGACACAGTAGCTGACAGGGAGGGTTCTCCGTTATCACAAACCAACACCACCAACGGGTGAGTCTTCACGTCATTGTCACTCATTCGCCTCTTAGTCCTGATTTCCCCGGTGCTGGTTCCGATTCGGAAGAGGCTGGTTCCCTTGGGCTCAGAGATGTGATAAGAAAGCAGCGCATTGTAGCCAGAGTCTGCGTCTACAGCCCGGATCTTGGCCACAAAGTAGCCCGCTTCAGCAGAATAGGGAATGTTCTCACTGTTAACGGAGCCGTGCTCAGAATAGGGCGCGAGAATCCCGGGACTGTTGTCATTCTCATCCAGGATTAAAACGTTCACAGTCACGTTGCTGCTGAGCGGAGGAACACCAGAGTCTGTGGCCTGAACTTTAAACTGAAATGTTTTTAACTCCTCAAAGTTAAAAGACTGCAGGCTGACTATGTCTCCATTTTCTGAATTTATATTTACAACTGACGATATCGGGATATTTCGAGGAGAACCTTCTAACAAAGAGTACGTCAATTTTGCATTATCATCTGAATCTGGGTCATATGCATTCATTGTGTAGATAACAGCACCGACTTCACTGTTTTCCTTCACATAAACATTTACCATGGGTTCTAAGAAGTGAGGTGCATTGTCATTGACATCAGAAATGTGAACAATGACAGTGCTGGTACTCGAGAGAGGCGAGATCCCTTCATCAGTAGCGGTGATGGTGACATTATACTGAGATGCCCTCTCTCTGTCGAGAGGCCCATCCACAACCAAAGAATATTCATTCTTGTAGTTCGATTCGAGCTTAAAAGGGACAACGCCAGTTACTTTACAGTTATTGACACCATTCTTCCCTCCATCTTTATCGCTGACAGTTACCAAAGCAACAACTGTTCCTGTCTCAGCGTTTTCTTTCACCGGGTTCCGAAGTGAAGTCACCGTTATCTCTGGAGCATTATCATTGATATCAGTTACTTCTATTAATAGTTTACCATGAGCACTACGAGGAATAGAACCTTGATCTTTAACTTGAACTCGAATTTCATACGCAGGCGTTTTTTCATGATCCAATGTACCCTTAACTGTAATTTCCCCTGTGTTTGCGTCAATATCAAATATATCTGAAGGATCTACGTTGCCACGTTTGATAAAAGAATAGATAAGCTTACCGTTGAGCCCCTCGTCTAAATCAGACGCGTTTAGCTGTATCACCATCGTTCCAAATGGAACATTTTCATTCACATGAGCCTTATACAATGATTTACTGAAGGTGGGTGTGTTATCGTTAACATCCATTACATTCACTATGATCTGTAACGTTCCTGATCTGGGAGGCTTTCCTCCATCTGCAGCGGTCAAAGTGAGTTTAATAAGCGACTGCTTCTCTCGGTCTAAAGCTTTCTGCAATACTAACTCAGCAGACACACTCTGCTCTCCACCGCTTTGCACATCTAGGGAGAAATAACCACTGGGGCTCAGCTTGTAGCTTTTTACTGAGTTACTGCCCATGTCTGCATCGACTGCTATTGGTAGGAGATATCGCTCACCCGGTGACAATGATTCAGAAATGTTCAAAGTAAATGATCGTTCAACGAAAGTAGGCGCGTTATCATTTATATCTAAAACACTGACCTCAATGCGGTGCAAATTTATTGGATTGCTTAATAGGGCCTGTATTTTCAGGGAGCATTTTACCGAGTCGGGGCAAATCTCCTCTCTGTCTATCCTCTCGTCAACAAAGAGGTTTCCGGTCCGCAAATTCACATCAAAATATTTCTTACTGTAACCCGAGACAATTCGGAGATCCCTTGACTCTAGTTCCTGTACATTGAGGTTTAAATCCTTTGCGAGATTCCCCACTACCGTGCCTTTGTTCACCTCCTCGGAAATGGAGTAAGATATCTGAGAGGAAGAACAGCCACAGAGACAAAGCAACGCAACGATTTGGATCCAGGCATATTCCTTTTGTCCTCGAACACCCATCGTTGTTTGAACAAAACAACTGAATCCAAGCAATCATTTATGTCCAAGAAATATAGACAAATCCGGTAAAAACTGATTATTTTTTCTACGTAAGCTCCAGCACTAGTTGCAACAGCACGATCTGACTGTCTATTACTGAAGCAAAAGGTCAATGACGCTATTCATTTCCCTATTGAGGAAGGAGGAGTTTTATGAGATGTGGATGCACTCGTTACTGTGGTCTCAAGCGACACCACGCGGTGATTGATAGACAAATCAAAGTTGGGATAGTATACTGTGAGCCGAAATGATTCGTAATGTTATTAGAAAAAAAAATATTCAGTCACATATAGGTCTATATAAAGTACACATTTGTTGGCTGAAGGGCTGGCACTTAGAACATCTTAAATTTTCGGGAAAGGAGCAGACCTAAGTTAAACCTTAATTAAACTTATGCTCTGTATTAAATTAACCATTGTACTTAACATAGTTCGTTCCATGGTCTATGAGTAGTAATTCTACACAGCTTGAAACATAAAAAAACTAAATTACTTAAAAAGCAAACAAGACCAGTAATGTCCAGCGTTTAAAGATGCACTTCAGCACCATGGATAGAGCCGTTGCAATACAAGCAAAATACAGTAGAGTGCCTGGTCTGCTTATCAACCTCCTGATACGATGTCACTGGGGAACACTTTCGAAACGACCATGTGATCAAATTCCAGCGAATAACCTGCTTAACACAAATCTACACTTACACACCGTATTGTTGTTTTGGTAAAGTTAAAGTCCTGTCCGGCTAACCCAAGGAGAACACCAACATTGCAAGGATTGGGAGTTCATTAATCAACTGAAAAGTAACGGCACACCTGAGGCACTTTAGACAAAAGCATTCATGAAATGACCAGTGCAGAGTCCGGGTAAAACTGTCTCGGCTCATCACTGTTTCACAAGCTTTTGTTGAATAGCACAATTAAGAAGTGATGATGTCTTTACCACAAACGTCATAACAGACAGGAAAACCAATAGAGATGGAAAAAACAATGATAACAATGATGATCAAATAAAATGGAAGTGTTACAGAAAAAAGGGGAAATACTATGTTTACTGAGCACAACATACCTTCTCTTTATTCGTTAAAGTCTGAGTCCGGTTAAAAGTGTCTCCTCCGTTAATACTGATCGACAACTATGAATTGTCATTTAGTTTGTTGTGGGATAAACAAGAATATGAAACCCCTTAGATCTTTTACGTTACAAACTTTGAGATACCAACAAAAAAAACTATATATAGACACACGAGCTCTTACCTTTTCTTTGTTGGGTAAAGTCTGAGTCCGGCTAAAAGTGTCCCCTCCGTTAATACTGATCAGTTCCGCATCTACAGGTGGAAACGGCGCGGGGAAAACCACTACGTCACTCTTAAGTGTGTCTGAACTGAAACACACGTCATACTGCTGAGTAGATTTAGAGTAAGACCAGCTCCCGTCAGGGTGGGTGGTGATCATTGGGGCGCTGTACCTGCTGAAACTGCCGTCTGTCCTGTGGCATTTGACAGCTATTAAACTGATGAGGCTCAGTAGAAAGATCACTGACACCGACACAATGGCGATCAGCAAATACAGGTTTAAATCAGAGAAGCTCTCCTCCTTTATCGGCACGTGTCTGAACTGAGTCTGGATGTCAGCTGTGCTTTCAACCACCACTACATCAATAGACACAGTAGCTGACAGGGAGGGTTCTCCGTTATCACAAACCAACACCACCAACGGGTGAGTCTTCACGTCATTGTCACTCATTCGCCTCTTAGTCCTGATTTCCCCGGTGCTGGTTCCGATTCGGAAGAGGTTGGTTCCCTTGGGCTCAGAGATGTGATAAGAAAGCAGCGCATTGTAGCCAGAGTCTGCGTCTACAGCCCGGATCTTGGCCACAAAGTAGCCCGCTTCAGCAGAATAGGGAATGTTCTCACTGTTAACGGAGCCGTGCTCAGAATAGGGCGCGAGAATCCCGGGACTGTTGTCATTCTCATCCAGGATTAAAACGTTCACAGTCACGTTGCTGCTGAGTGGAGGAACACCAGAGTCTGTGGCCTGAACTTTAAACTGGAACGTTTTTAACTCCTCAAAGTTGAAAGACTGCAGGCTGACTATATCTCCAGTCTCTGAGTTGATGTTTACAACTGATGAAATGGGAAGATCTTTAGGAGAATTATCCAATAATGAATAAGACAATTTTGCATTTTCATCTACGTCGGCATCATCTGCAGTTATTGTTTTGACAATATCTCCAACTGGGCTATTCTCCTTCACATAAACATTAATACTGCCTTCTGGGAAACGAGGCGCGTTGTCATTCACATCAGAAATTTGTACAGTGATAACACCAGTGCTGGACAGAGGTGGAGTTCCTTCATCAGTAGCTGTAATGGTGACATTGTACTGTGATGTGCTCTCCCTGTCAAGAAGCCCATCAACTGTCAAAGAATAATAGTTTTTGTAATTTGATTTTAGTTTGAAAGGGACTGAATCACTGAGTTTACAGTTGGTAAGGCCATTCTGCCCACCATCCTTATCAGTCACTGTAACTAATGCGATCACTGTTCCAATTTCAGCGTTTTCCTTCACTGGACTCATAAGTGAAGTTATCGAGATTTCTGGAGCATTGTCATTAATATCAACAACCTCAATCAATACTTTAGAATAACCACTACGAGGGGAAGCGCCTTGGTCTGTCGCTTGAATTCGTAATTCATATGCAGTGATTTCCTCGTAATCTAAATTAGCCCTCACAATAATCTCACCACTTTCGGAATCAACAATGAATTTTCCAGCAGAGTCCACATTTCCACGTTTCATAAAAGAATATCTAATGTCCGAATGTGGACCCTCGTCTAAATCACTTGCATTTAACTTCAATATTGTTGTACCTAATGACACATTTTCGTTGACACGGACTTTATAAAGAGATTTACTAAACGATGGCGTATTATCGTTTACATCTATCACGTTCACAAGGATCTGTAACGTGCCCGATCTCGGTGGTTTTCCTCCATCTACAGCGGTCAATGTCAGTTTAATAACAGCCTGTTTCTCCCGGTCTAAAGCTTTCTGAAGCACTAACTCCGCGGATATACTCTGCTCTCCACTGCTCTGTACATCCAGGGAGAAATGGTCGTTCGGGCTTAACTTGTAGCTTTTTATGGAATTACTGCCAGTATCTGCATCTTGAGCTATCGGGAGCGGATACCTCTCTCCCGTTGAAGAAGACTCGGAGATGTTAAATACGTGATTTTGCTCAAGGAATACGGGCGCGTTATCATTTATGTCAACAAGATTGACCTCAATGCGATAAAGATTCATAGGATGGCTCAATAATGCCTCTATATTTAAGGAGCACTTCAACAAATTCGGACAAAGCTCCTCTCGGTCTATCCTGTCATCTACAAACAGCTCTCCTGTTCTTAAATTAGCCTCGAAATATCTCTTACTGTATCCCGATACAATCCGAAGACTCCGTTCCTCTAGTTCCTGTATTTTAATGTTTAAATCCTTTGCGAGATTCCCCACCACCGTGCCTTTGTCCACCTCCTCGGAAACGGAGTAGGATATCTGAGCTGCAGACCAGTCAGATAAACAAAGAAGAATGGCGCACAGAATCCAGTCGGCCTGTCTGTTCTGTCGACGACTCATCCTTTTGTTTAGGAAAGACCTTCAGCCAAATGAATGTCATTCATCCACAAAAAACTTAAAGAATCAGTCAAATATATGGAGGTATGTGCTGATAGCCAAGCTCCTTTCGTCTCGGGATCATCTTCCGAGTGGTTTACTAACCCATCCCTACAAAGCATGCAGGCAGCTTCTTTTTTCACCGTCAACGGAGGAGGAGTTTTGGGGAATTAATGCAAACGCTTGTATATGTGGTCTCCAGCGACATCTTGTGTTTGTTTGATATACTATATTAGATAGGTCCACTAACACTAAATAATAGCAACACATCATGAGTGAAGGTCTTTTGATAAACAAATATACCAAGTCCTAAATGAATATGGGATTCGTTGAAGCACTGTCTTGATTACAAAGACGAGACAATAAAAAACAGTGAAACAGACTAAGCAATAGCAGATACAAATAAATTAACTACCAGAGAAGAAGGCTGTGCCTAGTCACGAGGTTAAGAATATATGCATTATTGTAAAACATAAAATAAAGGCTTAACTCGGATTTCCTACTGTAGGCCATGTGTCAAATGAAAAGAACATTGCATGACAGTTCGTGAACAAATTCAGAAATATGCCTACATGGCCACGAATTTGGAAACAGCAGTTACAAAGCCACCTGATTATCTAAGAAAAAGGGTTTGCACCTAATTGTGGGCACCACCACAATTATGTGCCCTCTTATTTTACCTACTTCTGCTGCCCCTGTTTGGGAAAGCTATTGTGTCAAGCATCTATGCCAACACAATCCTAAAAAGTTGCAGACCTATATTGAAACTAACCCTTTGACATGGCTGGGTAAGCTACTGTGCCACTTTGACGGGCAGTGGACAGATCAGCTGTGCTTCATTGAGTGTAACAAATATTTACGTTGAATCAAGCAAACTGTTCGAGAATGTTTTGAAGCCTTGAAAACGTTGAGAGATGTAAGCACCATGGAGAGCGCCATTTCCACTGAGCAGGACCAAACGCAGACAAAAAGTATCTCTTCAAACTATTCATGTTACTACTGAGCTAGTAATTCAATGGTATCTGGTTTCAATGAAGGGAAAGACATTTTAGCATCTTTACCGATTTAAAAATATGAAAAAGCTCATAAATTTAGTTCTCAAAAGGGAATATGAAAACGATGGGTTTTTTAACAGGTTTGCTTCTATACCTTCAGTGTATTAGATACAGCTGAAGTTATACATCTATTAAACAACATATAATGCGAATAGTAGCCATATATTTCATGTGTCAATACGCTTACCTTTTCCTTATTGGGTAAAGTCTGAGTCCGGCTAAAAGTGTCACCTCCGTTAATACTGATCAGTTCCGCATCTACAGGCGGAAACGGCGCGGGGAAAACCACTACGTCACTCTTCAGTGTGTCTGAGCTGAAACACACGTCATACTGCTGAGTAGATTTAGAGTAAGACCAGCTCCCGTCAGGGTGGGTGGTGATCATTGGGGCGCTGTACCTGCTGAAACTGCCGTCGGTCCTGTGGCATTTGACAGCTATTAAACTGATGAGGCTCAGTAGAAAGATCACTGACACCGACACAATGGCGATCAGCAAATACAGGTTTAAATCAGAGAAGCTCTCCTCCTTTATCGGCACGTGTCTGAACTGAGTCTGGATGTCAGCTGTGCTTTCAACCACCACTACATCAATAGACACAGTAGCTGACAGGGAGGGTTCTCCGTTATCACAAACCAACACCACCAGCGGGTGAGTCTTCACGTCATTGTCACTCATTCGCCTCTTAGTCCTGATTTCCCCGGTGCTGGTTCCGATTCGGAAGAGGTTGGTTCCCTTGGGCTCAGAGATGTGATAAGAAAGCAAGGCATTGTAGCCAGAGTCTGCGTCTACAGCCCGGATCTTGGCCACAAAGTAGCCCGCTTCAGCAGAATAGGGAATGTTCTCACTGTTAACGGAGCCGTGCTCAGAATAGGGCGCGAGAATCCCGGGACTGTTGTCATTCTCATCCAGGATAAAAACGTTCACAGTCACGTTGCTGCTGAGCGGAGGAACACCAGAGTCTGTGGCCTGAACTTTAAACTGGAACGTTTTTAACTCCTCAAAGTTAAAGGACTGTAGACTGACTATATCTCCAGTCTCTGAGTTGATGTTTACCATTGAGGCTATGTGGGTGTTCTTCAGAGAATTATCAATCAAGGAATATGTTGTTTTTGCGTTTTCATTCAAATCTGCATCAAAGGTCGTCATAGTATGAATAACGGCTCCCACTGGACTATTCTCTTTCACATAAACATTAATAATAGGTTCCAGGAAACGAGGCGCGTTGTCATTGACATCAGAAATGTGAACGGTAATAACGCTGGTGCTCGATAGAGGCGGGGTCCCCTCATCTGTAGCCGTAATTGAGACATTATACTGGGAAACACTCTCTCTGTCAAGATGCCCGTCAACCAACAATGAATAATAATTCTTATAGTTTGATTTTAATTTAAATGGCACGGAGCCAGTGAGCTTACAGTCTGTGAGGCCATTTTTGCCTCCATCTTTATCAGTTATAGTCACCAAAGCGACAACTGTTCCTATTTCAGCGTCCTCTTTTACTGGACTCATGAGTGATGACACTAAGATTTGTGGAGAATTGTCATTGACATCAATAACTTCTACTAAAACCTTGCCATGTGCACTGCGAGGAGGAGTCCCTTTATCTCGTGCTTGCACACGAATTTCATACGCTTGAGTTTCCTCATAATCAATATTCCCCTTTACAGTAATTTCACCAGTTTCATCGTTCAGGGAAAATGTATCATCTGGGTTTAAACGTCCCCTTTCTGTAAAAGTGTATACAAGCTGACTATTGACACCTTCATCTAAGTCAGTAGCGCTCAGTGTTAATAATATGGCTCCAAACTTCGCATTTTCAACAACCTGAACTTTGTAGAGAGGTTTACTAAACGAAGGGGAATTATCATTTACATCCATTACATTCACTATAATTTGTAATGAACCCGATCTAACAGGTTTACCTCCATCTACAGCGGTCAGTGTGAGTTCAATAACAGCCTGTTTCTCTCTGTCTAAAGCTTTCTGCAGCACCAATTCAGCAGACGCACTCTGCTCTCCACTGCTCTGCACATCCACGGTGAAGTATTCATTTGAGCTCAGCTTGTAGCTCTTTACCGAGTTACTGCCTATGTCTGCGTCATGAGCTATCGGCAGTGGATACCTCTCCCCGGGAAATGAAGACTCAGACATATCAACTGCACTTGTTTCCTCCAGAAAATATGGCGAATGGTCATTAATATCAAGAATATTAACCTCAATTCGATGGAGACTTCGAGGATGACTCAATATGGCCTCTATATTTAAAGAGCACTTTATCGTATTAGGACAAAGCTCCTCTCGGTCTATCCTCTCGTTAACGAACAGAATTCCAGTTTTCTGATTTACCTCAAAATACCGCGTTTTATACCCCGAGTTAATCCGAAGACCAGTGGCTTCCAGTTCCTGCACATTGAGGTTTAAATCCTTAGCGAGATTCCCCACTACCGTGCCTTTGTCCACCTCCTCTGAAACTGAATAAGATATCTGAGCCGCAGACCAGTCACAGAGACAAAGCAGAGCGACAAACAGACCCCCAAAATAATCCCATTGTTCCCGAGCAGCCATCGCTGTTTAATCAAAATAATCGAATCCAAGTTGCCGCATATGCACAAAAAAAAAATTAAAACAAACTGTTATATATCCAATCTTGCTTAAGGTCCAACCCTTCTCGCAACGGCTCCATTCGACTGTTTCCTTTTTCCACAAAGCACTACGAGCTGATGACGTTTTCCCTTTTTCATGAACGGAGGAGGAGTTTTAGACACTGAACTCATTATTTTCTGTGGTCTCCAGCGACACCACGTGTTTCTTTGGTATACAGTTTAGATAGCCCAAAAGAGAAGAGGAAGTGTTCGTTATGTCTAATGAACTGCATTAATGAGAAACTACTATGTTGGACCAAACCACCATAATTAATGGTTGGGACTTATAAGACCTCACCTCTACACAGAAAGAGATTAAACTCATAATATCAGTAAATCAAACCATAGAGAGAGTAACTAAAGTTCAGCTTGCTATTCATTAATACAATATTGATTCACATTATTCTCTAGGTGTTTTACATGCTCGTTGTCTCCAAGCAATTAATATTATTCATGAAGAAGACATGAGATTATCTGCTAAGAATTGATTTTAACAACAATTTAAGGACCACGGACACCATATGAATCTCAACTCGTTGTTATGAGACCTAAACATAGTATTACCCAGATGGGCAGGTTAGGAAGTTGTGCCACTGGTTGAGAGGTCCAGTGGTGTATACAATTTCAGTGTCACAAATTAATGTAGTATTGTTGAGAAGAGAAGAGTGGTTCAGCACCACGGACAGCGCCTCAATGTAGTTTACATGCATGTACTGCCATTCTTTGATGATTGTTGAATTGACTGTAAAGTAGCTAAAAGATCATAACATATTCCGTGCAAAGTATTAACATTGATTATATGATTTTTTTTCCCAAAGAAAGTGTATAAGCCATCCCCGGAACAGTAATGTTCCCCCGGGAACATTTCCGAGTTGTGACCACTTTGAAAACCATAACTATGAGTAAGTAGAGCTGCCTATAACGATTTCTAGGTAGAGCTGAACAATAATTTACAGTCTACACGGGTCTATGTATGACGTTAGTGTTCTTATCACTGTGTGTAAAAAATATATATACAGTACTGTGCAAAAGTCTTAGGCATATGTGAAAAAATCCATAAAACGAAGATGATTTCAAAACTAATGAAATGAAAAATTTCTGAATATCAAAACTTTTCAATAAACAGCAGTCTACTGACAAATTAATGCAGAAAACAAATAAACATCTAAGACTTTTAAGAAATGTATATAAAAAATCTAGGGTGCCGAAGACTTTTGCACAGTACTATATATATAATACGTTAGACCAAAGGTTTAAATAAGAGGCTGCACCCAGTTGAGAAAAGTATTCTAAGACGAGGCATGGCTTACCTTATCTTTGTTGGGTAAAGTCTGAGTCCGGCTAAAAGTGTCTCCTCCGTTAATACTGATCAGCTCCGCATCTACAGGCGGAAACGGCGCGGGGAAAACCACTACGTCACTCTTCAGTGTGTCTGAGCTGAAACACACGTCATACTGCTGAGTAGATTTAGAGTAAGACCAGCTCCCGTCAGGGTGGGTGGTGATCATTGGGGCGCTGTACCTGCTGAAACTGCCGTCTGTCCTGTGGCATTTGACAGCTATTAAACTGATGAGGCTGAGTAGAAAGATCACTGACACCGACACAATGGCGATCAGCAAATACAGGTTTAAATCAGAGAAGCTCTCCTCCTTTATCGGCACGTGTCTGAATTGAGTCTGGATGTCAGCTGTGCTTTCAACCACCACTACATCAATAGACACAGTAGCTGACAGGGAGGGTTCTCCGTTATCACAAATCAACACCACCAACGGGTGAGTTTTCACGTCATTGTCACTCATTCGCCTCTTAGTCCTGATTTCCCCGGTGCTGGTTCCGATTCGGAAGAGGTTGGTTCCCTTGGGCTCAGAGATGTGATAAGAAAGCAGCGCATTGTAGCCAGAGTCTGCGTCTACAGCCCGGATCTTGGCCACAAAGTAGCCCGCTTCAGCAGAATAGGGAATGTTCTCACTGTTAACGGAGCCGTGCTCAGAATAGGGCGCGAGAATCCCGGGACTGTTGTCATTCTCATCCAGGATAAAAACGTTCACAGTCACGTTGCTGCTGAGCGGAGGAACACCAGAGTCTGTGGCCTGAACTTGAAACTGGAACGTTTTTAACTCCTCAAAGTTAAAAGACTGCAGGCTGACTATATCTCCAGTCTCTGAGTTGATATTTATCATTGTAGACAGCGGCAGTGAGTTACTGTCTAAAAATGAATAGCTCACCTGGCCATTCTGCTCAACGTCAGCATCAACAGCAGACACCGTTTTAATATGTTCTCCTACTGGACTGTTCTCTTTCAAGTAAACATTGATCACAGGTTCTGAGAAACAAGGCGAGTTGTCATTGACATCAGAAATGTGTAAGGTAATAACACTGGTGCTGGAGAGAGGCGGCGTCCCTTTATCTGTAGCTATAATAGTGAGATTGTACTGAGAAACACTCTCTCTGTCAAGAAAACCATCAACTACCAACGAGTAATAGTTCTTGTAGTTTGTTTCCAATTTGAAGAGGGTCTTGCGATCTATTTTACAATGCACTTCTCCGTTTTTGCCTCCATCTTTATCGAAGACTGACACAAGTGCAATAGCAGTACCTACTTTAGCGTCCTCCTTTACTGTGTTCAGCAGTGACGTCACAGTGATCTCAGGAGCATTGTCGTTTAGATCTATTACTTCTACCAGTACTTTACAGTGAGCAGCCATTGGAGGTTGACCTTTATCAGCAGCCTCTGCGCGAATCTCAAAGGCAGGGTTTTCCTCAAAATCAACACTACCTTTTACTGTAATTGTACCTTTTTTGGGGTCAATCTGAAATGCGGTTAGTACATGGTCTTGTCCTTTATCCCGGAGAGAATACACAATCTCACTGTTTGTGCCTTCGTCTGCGTCGCTTGCATTCAGCTTAATCACTGTCGTCCCAATCGGCATGTTTTCGAAAATTCTAATTTTATATAAAGGGCTGCTGAAAATTGGAGGGTTATCATTTGTATCCAAAACATGTATTATTACTCGTGATGTACCAGACTTCTGTGGAATCCCCCCATCTATAGCAGTCAGTGTGATTTGGATTACAGACTGTTTCTCTCGGTCTAAAGCTTTTTGTAAAACTAATTCAGCCGACATGCTATCTGTTCCTTTGATTGGAACGAGACTAAAATATTCATTTGGTGTCATGTTGAACGTGTTTACCCTGTTCTTCCCAATGTCTGCATCTACGACTTCCGATAAGGCGAATTTCATTCCAGGCAAAGTGTTTTCTGCTATATTTATAGTTTGCAATTTCTCAATGAATAACGGGGCATTATCATTTACATCTAGAATATTTATTTCTAAACGATACAGCTTCAATGGGTCGTTTATCACGGCCTCTACGCTGACTGTGCATTTTGGTGCCTTTGCACATAGCTCCTCTCTGTCTATTCTCTCATTGATGTAGAGAACACCAGTCTTTAAATTTACCTCGAAATATTTTGTCTTTGATCCGGTAACAATCTGAAACATACGGGACTGCAAATCATGGACATTGAGGTTCAGATCCTTGGCGATATTTCCAACAGAAGTTCCCGGATTCACTTCCTCTGAGACGGAGTAGGAGAGCTGCCCAGACACCGCTTCCCAGTAACACTCGACCAGCACAAGCATTAGATATGGAACAATAGACCTCCTTCTGCTCGGTAAAGACATAATTCCATACAATGTGGTGCAAGCATAGATCCAACTCTAAGAAATCCGTCACCAATAGTCCAAGAAAATAAGTTATAAATAAAAATATAGGCTACGTTTAAAATATTTTACATATGGAAAAACAATAGACCAGCCCTCCGTCCTTTCACACTCGCTCCTCGTCTCTTTATGACAAAGCCCCGAGAAGCCAAATCGTTCTCTGAAACTGGGAGGAGCGTCGAGCTACCGGAGAGACAATCTAAAAGTTATGGTCTACAGTGTCGCCACGTGGGGATTTCAAAAAACTACACTAATATAAAACCCATACTGAAGGGATCATATTTCTACAACACGAAAAAATGCCTTCAAATTAATATGGAAAGCAGCAGCTAATGCAGGTCATCTACATGTCAAAGAGCGGCTTAAGGTATGTAGTGAAGGCTTTTTCGATGTTTCTGTTGTTACATACAATATATGACTGATGTTTTAGAACCATCGGCATAGGCGTACCCACTGTTATGTAGAAATAGGTATATCAATTGAGTGTATATGATATATGTAGGTGTGATCGAGGTTCCTTTTACATCTGACCTGGGTGGCTTTTCAAATAAACAAACAAAACAAAAATCTCATACGTAACGACACATATGTTGCACGAGATCTTGAAAGGACAACGTTTTAATGCAAAATAACAAAAGAGGAAAACGTGTTAATTTGGCTCTTAACCTGTCCAGTGAATTTCCCAAATGACAATCAATTGGAAGATGGAAATGTTTATAGTAGTGTACAAGGGAACAGCAAGAATGACGTATGGTCGCATAAAAGGAATGAGAAATGTTAGTCTGATGTAGCATCACCACCGTGGACTTCAGCATATTCCTGTTCCCAGTAAGAGTTTTAGAAAAAAAAAAACAACAACTATGAAAGCATGCAAGTATAAGACACAGATTTAAAGGCCACGAAGAAAGGTCAATGTCGATTCCTAAACTCTGCTTTTATAGACAACTGAAACATATCTATTCTTCATATAGCATATTCGAGTAAGAGCGATGATGACTGAGAGAAAACATGTCCTCAGATGAAAAACAGAGATTAGATTTTTTTTTCTTACCTTCTCTTTATTGGGTAATGTCTGAGTCCGGCTAAAAGTGTCTCCTCCGTTAATACTGATCAGCTCCGCATCTACAGGCGGAAACGGCGCCGGGAAAACCACTACGTCACTCTTCAGTGTGTCTGAGCTGAAACACACGTCATACTGCTGAGTAGATTTAGAGTAAGACCAGCTCCCGTCAGGGTGGGTGGTGATCATTGGGGCGCTGTACCTGCTGAAACTGCCGTCTGTCCTGTGGCATTTGACAGCTATTAAACCGATGAGGCTCAGTAGAAAGATCACTGACACCGACACAATGGCGATCAGCAAATACAGGTTTAAATCAGAGAAGCTTTCCTCCTTTACCGGCACGTGTCTGAACTGAGTCTGGATGTCAGCTGTGCTTTCAACCACCACTACATCGATAGACACAGTAGCTGACAGGGAGGGTTCTCCGTTATCACAAACCAACACCACCAACGGGTGAGTCTTCACGTCATTGTCACTCATTCGCCTCTTAGTCCTGATTTCCCCGGTGCTGGTTCCGATTCGGAAGAGCTTGGTTCCCTTGGGCTCAGAGATGTGATAAGAAAGCAAGGCATTGTAGCCAGAGTCTGCGTCTACAGCCCGGATCTTGGCCACAAAGTAGCCCGCTTCAGCAGAATAGGGAATGTTCTCACTGTTAACGGAGCCGTGCTCAGAATAGGGCGCGAGAATCCCGGGACTGTTGTCATTCTCATCCAGGATAAAAACGTTCACAGTCACGTTGCTGCTGAGCGGAGGAACACCAGAGTCTGTGGCCTGAACTTGAAACTGGAACGTTTTTATCTCCTCAAAGTTAAAAGACTGCAGGCTGACTATATCTCCAGTCTCTGAATTGATGTTTACCATTGAGGCTATCTGGGTGTTTTTCGGGAAACTATCAATTAAAGAGTACGTCGTCTTTGCGTTTTCATTCAAATCTGCATCAAACGTCGTCATAGTATGAATAACGGCTCCCAGTGGACTATTCTCTTTCACATAAACATTAATAAAAGGTTCAAGGAAACGAGGCGCGTTGTCATTGACATCAGAAATGTGAACGGTAATAACGCTGGTGCTCGATAGAGGCGGGGTCCCCTCATCTGTAGCCGTAATTGAGATATTATACTGGGAAACACTCTCTCTGTCAAGATGCCCGTCAACCAACAATGAATAATAATTTTTATAGTTAGATTTTAATTTAAATGGCACGGAGCCAGTGAGCTTACAGTCTGTGAGCCCACTTTTGCCTCCATCTTTATCAGTTATAGTCACCAAAGCGACAACTGTTCCTATTTCAGCGTCCTCTTTTACTGGACTCATGAGTGATGACACTAAGATTTGTGGAGAATTGTCATTGACATCAATAACTTCCACTAAAACCTTGCCATGTGCACTGCGAGGAGGAGTCCCTTTGTCTTGTGCTTGAACACGAATCTCGTATGCTTGAGTTTCCTCATAATCAATATTCCCTTTTACAGTAATTTCACCAGTTTCATCGTTCAGGGAAAATTTGTCATCAGGGTTTAAACGTCCCCTTTCTGTAAAAGTGTATACAAGCTGACCATTTACACCATCATCTAAGTCAGTAGCGCTAAGTTTTAATACCGTGTTTCCAATCTTTGTGTTTTCAACAACCTTAACTTTGTAGAGAGGTTTAGTGAACAAAGGCGAATTGTCATTTACATCCATTACATTCACGATTATCTGCAAAGTCCCGGACCTGGCAGGTTTACCTCCATCTACAGCGGTCAGTGTGAGTTCAATAACAGCCTGTTTCTCTCTGTCTAAAGCTTTCTGCAGCACCAATTCAGCAGACGCACTCTGCTCTCCACTGCTCTGCACATCCACGGTGAAGTATTCATTTGAGCTCAGCTTGTAGCTCTTTACCGAGTTACTGCCTATGTCTGCGTCATGAGCTATTGGCAGTGGATACCTCTCCCTGGCATATGAGGACTCATACATATCAATTGTATTTATTTCATCCAGAAAAGACGGTGAATTGTCATTAATATCAAGAATACTAATTTCAATTCGATGGAGACTTCGAGGATGACTCAATATGGCCTCTATATTTATAGAGCACTTTATCGTATTAGGACAAAGCTCCTCTCGGTCTATCCTCTCGTTAACGAACAGAATTCCAGTTTTCTGATTTACCTCAAAATACCGCGTTTTATACCCCGAGTTAATCCGAAGACCAGTGGCTTCCAGTTCCTGCACATTGAGGTTTAAATCCTTAGCGAGATTCCCCACTACCGTGCCTTTGTCCACCTCCTCTGAAACTGAATAAGATATCTGAGCCGCAGACCAGTCACAGAGACAAAGCAGAGCGACAAACAGACCCCCAAAATAATCCCATTGTTCCCGAGCAGCCATCGCTGTTCAATCACAAGAGCCGAGTCCAAGTTGCCGCATATGCACAAAAAAACAAAAAACAAAAATTAAAACAAACTGTTATATATCCAGTCTTGCTTAAGGTCCAACCCTTCTCGCAACGGCTCCATTCGACTGTTTCCTATTTCCACAAAGCACTACGAGCTGATGACGTTTTCCCTTTTTCATGAGCGGAGGAGGAGTTTTAGACACTGAACTCATTATTTTCTGTGGTCTCCAGCGACACCACGTGTTTCTTTGGTATACAGTTTAGATAGCCCAAAAGAGAAGAGGAAGTGTTCGTTATGTCTAATGAACTGCATTAATGAGAAACTAGTATGTTGAACCAAACTACTGGGTGAAGAGCTCACCTCTAAATTCGACAGTTCGTTTCAATACTGAACCAATACAGAAATGTGGAAATTAGGATTGGGCACCAAAGTGGTGTTGCAATCCTTTTTATGCCCTCTTAGGCATCATGTACCTGTTGTGAATGGCTATAATGCCAAGCATCTGTACCTACATGATCCTAAAAAAAAAAAAAGCAGAACTACACTGAAACTAACCCTATGGAATGGCTGGATAAACTATTCTACAGCTTTGACGAGCGGTGGGCAGATTAGCTGTGCTTTGTTGAGCTTAATACATATTTTCATTTTTGAAATATACTTAAGTGCAACGGCGAATGACACGAAGAATAATATGCAAATTTAACGAAAAGATTAAACGAGCTTGACTCAAGCACACCGTTGTAGATTGTTTTGAACAATGGACAATCAAACAACTCTGAGAGATGTCAGCACCATGGAGAGCGCCATTCCCATGAAGCAGGACCAAACGCAGACGACTATGGATCATCTATTTTGTAAACTATTGTTGTTACCAATGGGCCAATAAGTCAGTGATAACTGGTTGCACAGTTGCACTAAAGGGAAGAACATTTAAGCATACCATTTTTTTAATCATCAATATTAAAAAGCTCTATAACTCCCGGCTGACAAAGGAACATGAAAACGATGGAATATTATATTTTGTTTTCAAAAATGACAAGTATACTCTATCTTCTCCTTCTTAGGGTAAAGCGAAAACAATATAAATCTATTAATAAAATAAATTATAAAGCTATTGGTAGCCTTGAAGTTTATGTGTCATCACTCTTACCTTCTCTTTGCTGGGTAAAGTCTGAGTCCGGTTAAAAGTGTCTCCTCCGTTAATACTGATCAGCTCCGCATCTACAGGCGGAAACGGCGCCGGGAAAACCACTACGTCACTCTTCAGTGTGTCTGAGCTGAAACACACGTCATACTGCTGAGTAGATTTAGAGTAAGACCAGCTCCCGTCAGGGTGGGTGGTGATCATTGGAGCGCTGTACCTGCTGAAACTGCCGTCTGTCCTGTGGCATTTGACAGCTATTAAACTGATGAGGCTCAGTAGAAAGATCACTGACACCGACACGATGGCGATCAGCAAATACAGGTTTAAATCAGAGAAGCTCTCCTCCTTTATCGGCACGTGTCTGAACTGAGTCTGGATGTCAGCTGTGCTTTCAACCACCACTACATCAATAGACACAGTAGCTGACAGGGAGGGTTCTCCGTTATCACAAACCAACACCACCAGCGGGTGAGTCTTCACGTCATTGTCACTCATTCGCCTCTTAGTCCTGATTTCCCCGGTGCTGGTTCCGATTCGGAAGAGGTTGGTTCCCTTGGGCTCAGAGATGTGATAAGAAAGCAGCGCATTGTAGCCAGAGTCTGCGTCTACAGCCCGGATCTTGGCCACAAAGTAGCCCGCTTCAGCAGAATAGGGAATGTTCTCACTGTTAACGGAGCCGTGCTCAGAATAGGGCGCGAGAATCCCGGGACTGTTGTCATTCTCATCCAGGATAAAAACGTTCACAGTCACGTTGCTGTTGAGCGGAGGAACACCAGAGTCTGTGGCCTGAATTTTAAACTGGAACGTTTTTAACTCCTCAAAGTTAAAGGACTGCAGGCTGACTATATCTCCAGTCTCTGAGTTGATGTTTACCATTGAGGCTATGTGGGTGTTCTTCAGAGAATTATCAATCAAGGAATATGTTGTTTTTGCGTTTTCATTCAAATCTGCATCAAAGGTCGTCATAGTATGAATAACGGCTCCCACTGGACTATTCTCTTTCACATAAACATTAATAATAGGTTCCAGGAAACGAGGCGCGTTGTCATTGACATCAGAAATGTGAACGGTAATAACGCTGGTGCTCGATAGAGGCGGGGTCCCCTCATCTGTAGCTGTAATTGAGACATTATACTGGGAAACACTCTCTCTGTCAAGATGCCCGTCAACCAACAATGAATAATAATTTTTATAGTTAGATTTTAATTTAAATGGCACGGAGCCAGTGATCTTACAGTTTGTGAGGCCATTTTTGCCTCCATCTTTATCAGTTATAGTCACCAAAGCGACAACTGTTCCTATTTCAGCGTCCTCTTTTACTGGACTCATGAGTGATGACACCAAGATCTCTGGAGAATTGTCATTGACATCAATAACTTCTACTAAAACCTTGCCACGTGCACTGCGAGGAGGAGTCCCTTTGTCTCGTGCTTGCACACGAATTTCGTATGCTTGAGTTTCCTCATAATCAATATTCCCCTTTACAGTAATTTCACCTGTTTCATCGTTCAGGGAAAATTTGTCATCGGGGTTTAAACGTCCCCCTTCTGTAAAAGTGTATAGAAGCTGACTATTGACACCTTCATCTAAGTCAGTAGCGCTCAGTGTTAATAATGTGGCTCCAATTTTTGCATTTTCAACAACCTTAACCTTGTAGAGAGGTTCACTAAACGATGGGGAATTATCATTTACATCCATTATATTCACTATAATTTGTAATGAACCCGATCTAGCAGGTTTACCTCCATCTACAGCGGTCAGTGTGAGTTCAATAACAGCCTGTTTCTCTCTGTCTAAAGCTTTCTGCAGCACCAATTCAGCAGACGCACTCTGCTCTCCACTGCTCTGCACATCCACGGTGAAGTATTCATTTGAGCTCAGCTTGTAGCTCTTTACCGAGTTACTGCCTATGTCTGCGTCATGAGCTATTGGCAGTGGATACCTCTCCCCGGGAAATGAAGACTCATACACTTCAATTGCCTTTGTTTTCTCCAGAAAATATGGCGAATGGTCATTAATATCAAGAATATTAACCTCAATTCGATGGAGGTTCCGAGGATGACTCAATATGGCCTCTATATTTATAGAGCACTTTATCGTATTAGGACAAAGCTCCTCTCGGTCTATCCTCTCGTTAACGAACAGGATTCCAGTTTTCTGATTTACCTCAAAATACCGCGTTTTATACCCCGAGTTAATCCGAAGACCAGTGGATTCCAGTTCCTGCACATTGAGGTTTAAATCCTTAGCGAGATTCCCCACTACAGTGCCTTTGTCCACCTCCTCTGAAACTGAATACGATATCTGAGCCGCAGACCAATCACAGAGACAAAGCAGAGCGACAAACAGACCCCCAAAATAATCCCATTGTTCCCGAGCAGCCATCGCTGTTTAATCACAAGAGCCGAGTCCAAGTTTCCGCCTATAGGCCTATCCACGAAAGATGAAAAACAAACTGTTATATATCCAGTCTTGCTTAAGGTCCAACCCTTCTCGCAACGGCTCCATTCGACTGTTTCCTCTTTCCACAAAGCAGTACGAGCAGATGACGTTTTCCTTTTTTCATGAACGGAGGAGGAGTTTTAGAGCTGAACTCATTATTTTCTATGGTCTCCAGCGACACCACGTGTTTCTTTAGTATACAGTTTAGATAGCCCAAAAGAGAAGAGGAATTGTTCGTTATGTCTAATGAACTACATTAATGAGAAACAACTATGTTGGACCAAACTACCATAATTAATGGGTGAAGACCTCATCTCTAAATACAAAAGAGATTGCACTCATAATATCAATAAATCAGACCACATGGTAATGGTAAGCTGAAGTTCAGCTTACCATTAATTAATACAATATTGATTCACATTATTCTCTAGGTGTTTTACATGCTCGTTGCCTCTATGCAATTAATAATATTCATGAAGAAGACATGAGATTATCTGCTAAGAATTGATCTTAACAACAATTTAAGGACCACGGACACCATAGTAGGGTAGAGAAGAGAAGACAAGAGAAGAGTGTTTCAGTACCATGGACAGCGCCTCAGTGTAGTTTACATGCATGCAATGCCATCCCTTGATTGTTGAAATGACTGTAAAGTAACTAAAATATCATAAAATATCCGTGTAAAGTATTCACATTGGTTATATGATTTTTTTCCCACAAAAACTGTAGAAGCCATCCCCGGAACAGTAATGTTCAGCACTCATTAATTCCCCTGACGCCTTTCTATTGCGTAACAGAAAGAAAACAAATTGAATGGAATTTGACGTGATGGATTACCAAAAAATGGGACTAAAATTTGAAAGAGAACATTTCCGAGTTGTGACCACTTTGAAAACATAACGATGGGTAAGTAGAGCTACCTATGACGATTTCTAGGTAGAGCTAATCAAGAATTTACAGTCTAGAAGAGTGTATGTATGACGTTAGTGTTCTTATCTCTGTGTGTTAAAAAAAGATATATAATGCGTTCAACCAAAGGTTTAAATAAGAGGCTGCACCCAGTTGAGAAAACTATTGTAAGACGAGGCAAGACTTACCTTATCTTTGTTGGGTAAAGTCTGAGTCCGGTTAAAAGTGTCTCCTCCGTTAATACTGATCAGCTCCGCATCTACAGGCGGAAACGGCGCGGGGAAAACCACTACGTCACTCTTCAGTGTGTCTGAGCTGAAACACACGTCATACTGCTGAGTAGATTTAGAGTAAGACCAGCTCCCGTCAGGGTGGGTGGTGATCATTGGGGCGCTGTACCTGCTGAAACTGCCGTCTGTCCTGTGGCATTTGACAGCTATTAAACTGATGAGGCTCAGTAGAAAGATCACTGACACCGACACGATGGCGATCAGCAAATACAGGTTTAAATCAGAGAAGCTCTCCTCCTTTATCGGCACGTGTCTGAATTGAGTCTGGATGTCAGCTGTGCTTTCAACCACCACTACATCAATAGACACAGTAGCTGACAGGGAGGGTTCTCCGTTATCACAAACCAACACCACCAACGGGTGAGTCTTCACGTCATTGTCACTCATTCGCCTCTTAGTCCTGATTTCCCCGGTGCTGGTTCCGATTCGGAAGAGGTTGGTTCCCTTGGGCTCAGAGATGTGATAAGAAAGAAGCGCATTGTAGCCAGAGTCTGCGTCTACAGCCCGGATCTTGGCCACAAAGTAGCCCGCTTCAGCAGAATAGGGAATGTTCTCACTGTTAACGGAGCCGTGCTCAGAATAGGGCGCGAGAATCCCGGGACTGTTGTCATTCTCATCCAGGATAAAAACGTTCACAGTCACGTTGCTGCTGAGCGGAGGAACACCAGAGTCTGTGGCCTGGACTTTAAACTCGAACGTTTTTATCTTCTCAAAGTTAAAAGACTGCAAGGCGACTATATCTCCAGTCTCTGAGTTGATGTTTACAACTGATGAAATGGGAAGATCTTTAGGAGAATTATCCAATAATGAATATGACAATTTTCCATTTTCATCTACGTCGGCATCATCTGCAGTTATTTTTTTGACAATATCTCCAACTGGGCTATTCTCCTTCACATAAACATTAATACTACTTTCTGGGAAACGAGGCGCGTTGTCATTGACATCAGAAATGTGTACAGTGATAACACCAGTGCTGGACAGAGGTGGAGTTCCTTCATCAGTAGCTGTAATGGTGATATTGTACTGTGATGCGCTCTCTCTGTCAAGAAGCCCATCAACTGTCAAAGAATAATAGTTTTTGTAATTTGATTTTAGTTTAAAAGGGACTGAATCACTGAGTTTACAGTTGGTAAGGCCATTCTGCCCACCATCCTTATCAGTCACTGTAACTAATGCGATCACTGTTCCAATTTCAGCGTTTTCCTTCACTGGACTCATGAGTGAAGTTATGGAGATTTCTGGAGCATTGTCATTAACATCGACAACCTCAACCAGTACTTTAGAAAAGCCGCTGCGGGGGGAAGAGCCTCTGTCTGTTGCTTGAACACGTAATTCGTAAGCTGAATTTTCTTCACGATCCAAATTTGCCTTTACACTAATGTGACCACTTAGTGGTTCTATAGAGAATTTGTCCCCTGCATTTATATTGCCGCGTTTCATAAAAGAATATATTATTTCTGCGTTTAAACCTTCGTCTAAGTCCGAGGCGTCTAATTGCAATATATCTGTACCCAGTGACAGATTTTCATTCACGCTCACTTTGTACAACGGTTTGCTGAAAACAGGGGAATTATCATTGCCATCCAATACATTAACAAGTATCTGTGAAGTCCCAGATTTTGGGGGTGTTCCTCCATCTACTGCAGTCAGAATAAGTTTAACAACTGCCTGCTTCTCTCGATCTAAAGGTTTTTGCAGCAGTAACTCAGCAGACACACTCTGTTCTCCATTTCTCTGTACATCCAGAGTGAAATATTCATTCGGACTCAGTTTGTAGGTCTTTACTGAATTACTGCTGCGATCTGGATCGTTTGCTATTGGGAGAGGATACGTCTCTCCCGTCGAAGAAGACTCGGAGATGTTAAATACATGATTTTGTTCAAGGAATGAGGGTGCGTTATCATTAATGTCAAGAATATTGAGCTCAATGCGATAAAGATTCATAGGATGGCTCAATAATGCCTCTATATTTAAGGAGCACTTCAACAAATTCGGACAAAGCTCCTCTCGGTCTATCCTGTCATCTACAAACAACTCTCCTGTTCTTAAATTAGCCTCGAAATATCTCTTACTGTATCCCGATACAATCCGAAGACTCCGTTCTTCTAGTTCCTGTATTTTAATGTTTAAATCCTTAGCGAGATTCCCCACCACCGTGCCTTTGTCCACCTCCTCGGAAACGGAGTAGGATATCTGAGCTGCAGACCAGTCAGATAAACAAAGAAGAATGGCGCACAGAATCCAGTCGGCCTGTCTGTTCTGTCGACGACTCATCCTTTTGTTTAGGAAAGACCTTCAGCCAAATAATCCACACAGAGTAAAACAATTAATCATATATATTGAGTTATGTCCTGAAGACAGCCAAGCTCCTTTCGTCTCGGGATCATCTTCCGAGTGGTTTACTAACCCATCCCTACGCATACAGGCAGCTTCTTTTTTCACCGTCAACAGAGGAGGAGTTTGGGGGAATTGATGCACAAGCTTGTATATGTGGTCTCCAGCGACATCTAGTGTTTATTTGATATACTATATTAGACACTAACACTAAATGACAGCACCATATCATAAGTGAAGTTTTTTTTATAAACACATAGCCCGAGTCTCAAGTGATCATTGGATTCGATGAAGTATGTTGATCGCAGAAAACTAAACAATAAACTAAACAGTGAAAAGGACAAATAAACGTAGATATAGATACATTAACTATCAGAGAAAAAAAGTAGTCACGTGTTAAATAATAACTGCAATATAGTAAAAAAAAGGGTATTAAATGTGATTTGTTTCACCACAAAACCCTACTTCATGTGTCAGCTCAAACAACCATCACCTGACAGGTCGTTTTAATAATGAACCAATACAGAAATGTGGAAATTAGGATTGGGCACCAAAGTGGTGTTGCAATCCTTGTTATGCCCTCTTAGGCATCATGTACCTGTTGTGAATGGCTATAATGCCAAGCATCTGTACCTACATGATCCTAAAAAAATAAAAAGCAGAACTACACTGAAACTAACCCTATGGAATGGCTGGATAAACTATTCTACAGCTTTGACGAGCGGTGGGCAGAGTAGCTGTGCTTTGTTGATCTTAATAAATATATTCATTTTTGAAATATACATAAGTGCAACGGAGAATGTCACGAAGAAAATAATATGCAAATTTAACGAAAAGATTAAATGAGTTTGACTCAAGCATACCGTTGTAGATTGTTTTGAACAATGGACAAACAAACAACTCTGAGAGATGTCAGCACCATGGAGAGCGCCATTCCCATGAAGCAGGACCAAACGCAGACGACTATGGATCATCTATTTTGTAAACTATTGTTGTTACCAATGGGCCAATAAGTCAGTGATAACTGGTTGCACAGTTGCACTAAAGGGAAGAACATTTAAGCATACCAATTTTTTAATCAGCAATATTAAAAAGCTCTATAACTCCCGGCTGACAAAGGAACATGAAAACGATGGAATATTATATTTTGTTTTGTTTTCAAAAATGACAAGTATACTCTACCTTCTCTTTCTTAGGGTCAAGCGAAAACAATATAAATCTATTAATAAAATATATTATAAAGCTATTGGTAGCCTTGAAGTTTATGTGTCATCACTCTTACCTTCTCTTTGCTGGGTAAAGTCTGAGTCCGGTTAAAAGTGTCTCCTCCGTTAATACTGATCAGCTCCGCATCTACAGGCGGAAACGGCGCCGGGAAAACCACTACGTCACTCTTCAGTGTGTCTGAGCTGAAACACACGTCATATTGCTGAGTAGATTTAGAGTAAGACCAGCTCCCGTCAGGGTGGGTGGTGATCATTGGGGCGCTGTACCTGCTGAAACTGCCGTCTGTCCTGTGGCATTTGACAGCTATTAAACTGATGAGGCTCAGTAGAAAGATCACTGACACCGACACAATGGCGATCAGCAAATACAGGTTTAAATCAGAGAAGCTCTCCTCCTTTATCGGCACGTGTCTGAACTGAGTCTGGATGTCAGCTGTGCTTTCAACCACCACTACATCAATAGACACAGTAGCTGACAGGGAGGGTTCTCCGTTATCACAAACCAACACCACCAACGGGTGAGTCTTCACGTCATTGTCACTCATTCGCCTCTTAGTCCTGATTTCCCCGGTGCTGGTTCCGATTCGGAAGAGGTTGGTTCCCTTGGGCTCAGAGATGTGATAAGAAAGCAGCGCATTGTAGCCAGAGTCTGCGTCTACAGCCCGGATCTTGGCCACAAAGTAGCCCGCTTCAGCAGAATAGGGAATGTTCTCACTGTTAACGGAGCCGTGCTCAGAATAGGGCGCGAGAATCCCGGGACTGTTGTCATTCTCATCCAGGATAAAAACGTTCACAGTCACGTTGCTGCTGAGCGGAGGAACACCAGAGTCTGTGGCCTGAACTTGAAACTGGAACGTTTTTATCTCCTCAAAGTTAAAAGACTGCAGGCTGACTATATCTCCAGTCTCTGAGTTGATATTTACTATTGTAGACAGCGGCAGTGAGTTACTATTACTGTCTAAAAATGAATAGCTCACCTGGGCGTTTTCACTGACGTCAGCATCAAATGCAGTCACTGTTTTAATAATTGTTCCTACTTGACTGTTCTCTTTCACATAAACATTAATTAAAGGCTCCGAAAAAAGCGGTGCGTTGTCATTGACATCAGAAACTTGAACTGTAATAATGCTGGTGCTAGAGAGAGCTGGGGTCCCTTCATCAGTAGCTGTGATGGTGACGTTGTATTGGGGCGTTATTTCTCTGTCTAGAGGCTCGCCAACTACTAAAGAATAATAATTTTTATAATTTGTCTCTAATTTGAGAGGGACATTATTTGCGATCTCGCATTTCACCTCACCGTTTTTGCCTCCATCTCTGTCGAGAACTGACACAAGTGCAATAGCCGTGCCAACTTTCGCGTCCTCCTTCACTGTATTGAGTAGTGACGTCACAGTGATCTCAGGAGCATTGTCATTTAGGTCCACCACCTCTACTAGTACTTTACACTGTGCTGCCAATGGAGGTTGGCCTTTGTCACTAGCCTGCACACGGATCTCAAAAGCAGGATTTGTTTCGAAGTTAATTTTTCCTTTAACTGTTAATATCCCTGTTTCCGAATCAATTTCAAAGATTTCCAAGACATGATCTTGATCTTTTGAACTCAAAGAATACGAAATGTCCCTGTTTGTTCCCTCATCGGCGTCTGTTGCAGTTACAGTTAATACTGTAGTGCCAAGAGGTACATTTTCTGTAATGCTTGTTTTATACAAGGTTTTGGTAAACACTGGGATGTTATCATTGATGTCCAAAACATTGATTATTATCTCCGATGTGCCTGATTTTGGAGGTGCTCCGCCATCTAGAGCGGTCAGTGCGAGTTTAATCACAGGCTGTTTTTCTCGGTCTAATGCTTTCTGTAGCACCAACTCAGCAGACACACTCTGCCCTTTGTGCACCGCTAAAGAAAAATATTCATTGGGATTTAGCTTGTATGTACTGATACCATTTTTCCCTACATCGGCATCGTAGGCTGACAGCACATGGAATGTAGCCCCCGGCAATATGCTCTCAGCTACGTCGATAGTTTGTGATTTGGCACTGAAGGATGGGTAATTATCATTTACATCAAGAATATTAATTTCAGTGCGGTAAAGTTTCAATGGATTATTAATCACTGCCTCTACATTTATTGTGCATTTTGCAGCTTTCGCACAGAGCTCCTCTCTGTCTATTATCTCACTGACATAGAGAAAACCAGTCTTTAGATTTACCTCGAAATATTTTCTCTTTGATCCGGTAACAATCTGAAACATACGGGACTCCAAATCCTGGACATTGAGGTTAAGATCCTTAGCGATATTTCCAACAGACGTCCCCGGGTTTACCTCCTCTGAGACAGAGTAGGTGAGCTGCCCGGACACTGATTCCCAGTAACACTCCAGCAAAACAAGAACTAGATATATCCCAATAGAGCTCCATCTACTCGGTAAATGCATAATTCCATAAAACGACAATAAAGCATAGATCCTAATGTCAATGTTTCCGTCGTGAATTCAGGCCAAGATTACAGTAATGGGAGTTAAATGCAAGCTATCAGTAGGATTGGTCCTCGTTCGTTCCGTCTCGCTCTGCTTCTCATTCTAACAAAGCCCTGAGAAAAATTATTACCCCTTGAATCTGGGAGGGGCATCAAGAGCTCAACGAGGAGGTCTCAAAGTTATGGTCTACAGTGTCGCCACGTGGTCATTTGAAATAACTACCATGGCTATAAATGAACACACTGAAATAACATTATGTATTTTAAATCCCCACCACTGAAAACCTTCCAACGTCAACGAAAAACAAGGAATCGTTAATGCGTAAAATATCATTAGGATCATTTAAGTTAGCACAGTCTGAAGAACCATGGACAGAGCATTATGCTGCAGTTTTGAATAATGACCAGGAACACACTTGAAGATGTGTCAGTAGTCATAAAATAGTGTGGATCTATTCGGGTTAACAACTAACAAAACGTTTTGCCTTCTTCATTAAAACAGGAAAAGGGGCAAGTGATGTTTGCCTTGGTTTACATAACCTAAAACCTTCGGGAATGAATGAAAGATGACAGTTCATATACACACTGACATTAGATAAGGCTTCACGTCTTACGTGATTATTAAAGCTATCATTATCATAGACAATATAACATTTCATCTTCTTGGGTAAGTTTCGTTTGCCAGGTTAACAACGGTTAGAGGCTTGCATTCAGCACCATAGACATCGCTATTTCCAATAAGATCAGAGAGGAAAAAGCAAAGCAGTATACAGCCCCTCTTCAGACACTTTACAAACAAGATTTTCAACCAGACCTTGCAAGGAAAAGAACTGAGACCAAACTATTTGCAAATAATTCTTAGTTTAAACTGGATGTCACACACAGGTACTTACAATGAGTTTGTGAACGTTTTGACAACGACAGAAACGTATTTAAAAGACCATTTATACAAGGATTTAGACTACTTTTCGGGGAATTGCTATTTACTTGACCATGTCAGAATTGTCCTCATCTAGACCCCCGTCACCCGTCAACCAAATCACTACATATGTAGGTCTGTTTCTGTGAGAAAAAACAGTCCATTGCACAATAATTCAAAAATATGGAGGATTACATCATAATAAATGAACGGAAGCCTTGATCTTCACTTAGCCAATAGCATCAATAATATCTCATTGTGAGTTTAACTTTCATTTCTAAAAGTAGGTCAAGCTTTTCAAAAAGAGTATATCTCATTATGAAAAAACAACATACAATTATATTTTACCAAGGTCTGCTACTACATTCGTTTTCAAGGAAAAGTAAGGGCAACGACAGATTCTAGCTCAATGAAAGTCTCAACTATTCTTTACATTCTTTTCCGCAGCTGTACACCTCAATGGCATTTTGACTGTGAATGTCAAGGGTGAATAATCACTGATTTTTGTGATGACGCGTTTTGAGAAAAGTATAGACACATGGATCAGATAAGGACGTCACTGGGACACACCTTGGAAAAAAAATGAATTAAATCACGTCATGTGGACAAATTCTGCAAATGCACAGTGCTAACTCCTGGCGCAAACAAAGAAGTACAAATATGAATTGTCGTTTTACTTGTGGGATTCACAATAAAATGAAACACTTTCGATAATTTAAATTATAATCTTTGGGACCTACCAACACAAAACTTTCGAAAGGATAAACTATGTAATGAGTGCATCTGCTTTGTATGCCCTTACCTTCTCTTTGCTGGGTAAAGTCTGAGTCCGGCTAAAAGTGTCCCCTCCGTTAATACTGATCAGTTCCGCATCTGCAGGCGGAAACGGCGCGGGGAAAACCACTACGTCACTCTTCAGTGTGTCTGAGCTGAAACACACGTCATACTGCTGAGTAGATTTAGAGTAAGACCAGCTCCCGTCAGGGTGGGTGGTGATCATTGGGGCGCTGTACCTGCTGAAACTGCCGTCTGTCCTGTGGCATTTGACAGCTATTAAACTGATGAAGCTCAGTAGAAAGATCACTGACACCGACACGATGGCGATCAACAAATACAGGTTTAAATCAGAGAAGCTCTCCTCCTTTATCGGCACGTGTCTGAACTGAGTCTGGATGTCAGCTGTGCTTTCAACCACCACTACATCAATAGACACAGTAGCTGACAGGGAGGGTTCTCCGTTATCACAAACCAACACCACCAACGGGTGAGTCTTCACGTCATTGTCACTCATTCGCCTCTTAGTCCTGATTTCCCCGGTGCTGGTTCCGATTCGGAAGAGGTTGGTTCCCTTGGGCTCAGAGATGTGATAAGAAAGCAGCGCATTGTAGCCAGAGTCTGCGTCTACAGCCCGGATCTTGGCCACAAAGTAGCCCGCTTCAGCAGAATAGGGAATGTTCTCACTGTTAACGGAACCGTGCTCAGAATAGGGCGCGAGAATCCCGGGACTGTTGTCATTCTCATCCAGGATAAAAACGTTCACAGTCACGTTGCTGCTGAGCGGAGGAACACCAGAGTCTGTGGCCTGAACTTTAAACTGGAACGTTTTTAACTCCTCAAAGTTAAAAGACTGCAGGCTGACTATATCTCCAGTCTCTGAGTTGATGTTTACCATTATAGACAGCGGCAGTGAGTTACTATTGCTGTCTAAAAATGAATAGCTCACGTGACTGTTTTGATCGGCGTCAGCATCAACTGCGGAAACTGTTTTAATAACAACTCCTATTTGATTATTCTCTTTCACATAAACATTGATTACTGGTTCTGAGAATCGAGGTTTGTTGTCATTTACATCTGAAACGTGTACAACAATAACACTGGTGCTGGAGAAAGGGAGGTTCCCTTCATCAGTAGCAGTGATTTTGACATTGTACTGAGAGACACTCTCTCTGTCCAGAAGACCGTCAACCACCAACGAATAATAGTTTTTATAATTTGAAACTAATTTGAAAGGGACATTGTTGTTAATTTTACAATTTACCATTCCATTTTTGCCTCCATCTTTATCGAGAACTGACACAAGCGCAATGGCAGTGCCTATCGAGGCATCTTCTTTCACTGTTTGTAATAGTGACGTAACTGAAATCTCAGGGGCATTGTCATTGACGTCTAAAACTTCAATCAATAATTTGGCATGTGAGGTCATCGGAAAAGGAGCCCCATCATTAGCTTGAACTCGAATCTCAAAAGCATTATTTACTTCAAAATCGATATTTTCTTTATTTGTGACAGTTCCTGTTTTTGGATCTATGGAAAACAGATCTGCCGTATCCCCCCGACCCAAGTCACTGAAGGAATAGTATATGTCCCCATTTGGACCTTCATCTAAATCAGTAGCATTCAAACTTATTATCGATGTACCAATCGGCGCATTCTCATAAACACTGGCTTTGTACAGCGTTTTACTGAAAACAGGAGGGTTATCGTTAATGTCCATTACATTTACTATAATCATCATACTACCAGATTTGACGGGAGTTCCTCCATCAATGGCAGTCAGTGTGAGTCTAATCACAGGCTGTCTCTCTCTGTCTAACGCTTTCTGAAGCACCAATTCAGCAGAAACACTTTCTCCCTTATGTGTAGCGAGAGAGAAGTATTCATTTTGACTAAGCTTGTAAGTATTCACAGTATTTTTACCAACATCTGCATCATGAGCGGATTTTAAGGGGAATTTCGCCCCTGCTATTGTATTCTCAGTAATATTAATTATTTGTGACGTGCTGCGAAATGATGGAGAATTGTCATTTACATCCAAGATGCTAATTTCAACACGATAGAGTTTCAAAGGGCTATTAATAACTGCTTCTACACTGAGAGAACATTTGGGTTCATCGGCGCAGAGCTCCTCTCTGTCTATTCTCTCGTTAACGTAGAGAACACCAGTCTTTAGGTTTACGTCAAAATATTTTCTCTGTGATCCAGTAACAATCTGAAACATACGGGACTCCAAATCCTGGACATTGAGGTTAAGATCCTTAGCGATATTTCCAACAGAAGTCCCCGGGTTTACCTCTTCTGAAACGGAGTAAGAGAGCTGCCCAGACACCGCTTCCCAGTAACAATCCAGCAGCAAAACCGCTAGATATATTCCAATAGAGCTCGTTCTACTCGGTAAACGCATAATTCCATGTATCGAGAACAAAGCATAGATCCAAATGTCAACAATCCCGTCATATAATTCAGGTTAAGAGAGAAATACACCAGTCCACGTTCTCGGCATTATTTAACAGCAAACAGGAAAATGGTTGTCGCACCGTTCTCTCTCGCCCTGCGTCTCTTTGTAACAAAGCCCTGAGAAACATCATCATCCCCTGAATCTGGGAGGAGCCTCAAGCCACCAAGCAGAAGGTCCAAATGTGATGGTCTACAATGTCCCCATGTGGTCATTTGAAATAACTACAATCAACATCAAACAACTACAATGGAAAGACCTTCACTTTCTTAAATCCTCAGTAAACATCAATCTAATGACAAACTACGAGAAAAAAAAATCGGGGAACATGGAAGTGTATTTCATCAGATCTTTTAAGTTAACATAATATGACCGTGATGTTTTTTCAGCCGTATGGATAGATCCGTATGCATTGCATCCGTATGCATGTTAGAAACGAATACAATATTCAAGCAAAAGCGTGAGCAGAGCTAATGAGAAAGAAAAACAATAAAAAACTATAAAGACAGTAACCCATTTCCCTTTTTTTTTTTTAACAAATCAGAGAGCAAACTGAGGCCTTATATTTTATCCATATAGATTGCTTGCCTGCAAGTGATAAAATAGGTAAAATATCATACAACAACTCTTAAACATATGTGTACATTTACAAATGTACGTGCCGGGTGGTGCAACATGCTCTTTCATTAGTAAGGAACATAGTTTGTCTTCCTTACATCCTGGGGATTGGAAAACACATTCAGACGTTTACGGTCAGCACCATGGATAGCGAAATAGGCTTATTGACAATGATCCTGGGGCCATAAATGACTGAGGATGAGCAAGAGATGAGCAAGAGATGTACAGTATGCCTATATCGACTTAAAACACCTTCATCTTACTGCTCCATTTTAACATGAACGCAAAGTCCATTAAAATGTAAATCTATTGCGATTTGGGACAAAACCGTTTGATATAAAAGTTAAAGAAAAAATATGAAGATGGGCAACTTTTGACATTCTCTTCTGCACATTAAAGTAGTAAAACAATGAGAAATACTTCATCATTCTCTTACCTTTTCTTTACTCGGTAAAGTCTGCGTCCGGCTAAAAGTGTCTCCTCCGTTAATACTGATCAGTTCCGCATCTACAGGTGGAAACTGCGCGGGGAAAACCACTACGTCACTCTTCAGTGTGTCTGAGCTGAAACACACGTCATACTGCTGAGTAGATTTAGAGTAAGACCAGCTCCCGTCAGGGTGGGTGGTGATCATTGGGGCGCTGTACCTGCTGAAACTGTCGTCTGTCCTGTGGCATTTGACAGCTATTAAACTGATGAGGCTCAGTAGAAAGATCACTGACACCGACACGATGGCGATCAGCAAATACAGGTTTAAATCAGAGAAGCTCTCCTCCTTTATCGGCACGTGTCTGAACTGAGTCTGGATGTCAGCTGTGCTTTCAACCACCACTACATCAATAGACACAGTAGCTGACAGGGAGGGTTCTCCGTTATCACAAACCAACACCACCAACGGGTGAGTCTTCACGTCATTGTCACTCATTCGCCTCTTAGTCCTGATTTCCCCGGTGCTGGTTCCGATTCGGAAGAGGTTGGTTCCCTTGGGCTCAGAGATGTGATAAGAAAGCAGCGCATTGTAGCCTGAGTCTGCGTCTACAGCCCGGATCTTGGCCACAAAGTAGCCCGCTTCAGCAGAATAGGGAATGTTCTCACTGTTAACGGAGCCGTGCTCAGAATAGGGCGCGAGAATCCCGGGACTGTTGTCATTCTCATCCAGGATAAAAACGTTCACAGTCACGTTGCTGCTGAGCGGAGGAACACCAGAGTCTGTGGCCTGAACTTTAAACTGGAACGTTTTTAACTCCTCAAAGTTAAAAGACTGCAGGCTGACTATATCTCCAGTCTCTGAGTTGATATTTACTATTGTAGACAGCGGCAGTGAGTTACTATTACTGTCTAAAAATGAATAGCTCACCTGGGCGTTTTCACTGATGTCAGCATCAACTGCAGTCACTGTTTTAATAATTGTTCCTACTTGACTGTTCTCTTTCACATAAACATTAATTAAAGGCTCTGAAAAATGCGGTGCGTTGTCATTGACATCAGACACATGAACAGTAATAACACTGATGTTCGAGAGAGGCGGACTCCCTTCATCAGTAGCTGAAATGGTGACATTGTACTGGGGAGTGATTTCTCTGTCAAGAGGCCCGTCAACCACTAAAGAATAATAGTTTTTGTAATTTGTCTCTAATTTGAACGGGACGTTATTTAAGACTTCGCACTTCACTTCACCATTTTTGCCACCATCTGTGTCGAGAACTGATACAAGCGCAACAGCAGTACCTACTTTAGCGTCCTCCATTACTCTATTGAGCAGTGACGTCACAGTGATTTCAGGAGCATTGTCATTTAGATCTATTACTTCTACCAGTACTTTACAATGAGCAGACATCGGTGGCTGACCTTTGTCTCTGGCCTCTGCACGGATCTCAAAAGCTCGTCTGTCCTCGAAGTCTATTTTGCCTTTCACTGAAATTATCCCCGTGTCAGGGTCAATTCTGAAAATGTCAAGAATATGATCCTGATCTTTACTACGAAGAGAATATACTATTTCACTGTTTGTACCTTCGTCGGCGTCAGTCGCATTTAAAGTGAATACCGCCGTCCCAATGGCTATGTTTTCAATCATTTTAACTTTGTATAAAGTACTGCTGAATATCGGTGCGTTATCATTAATATCTAGAACATTTATTTCTATCTCTGATGTGCCTGATTTTGGTGGATTTCCCCCGTCTATCGCGGTTAAAACGAGCTGTATTGTTGGCTTTTTCTCACGGTCTAGGGCTTTCTGCAGCACTAATTCAGCAGATATACTCTCCCCTCCTTTGTGTGTGGCAAGAGAGAAGTATTCGTTAGGACTGAGCTTATACGTGCTGACACCATTCTTGCCCACATCCGCATCGGTTGCCTCTGATAAAGCGAATTTAAATCCCGGTAAAGTGTTCTCTGCAATGTCCAATATTTGTGATTTTGTGTTGAAAGACGGATAATTGTCATTAACATCTATAATATATATTTCCACACGGTAAAGCTTTAATGGATTGTTTATCACAGCCTCTACGCTTACCGTGCATTTGGGTTCATCTGCACAGAGCTCCTCTCTGTCTATTCTCTCATTGACGTAGAGAAAACCAGTCTTAAGATTTACCTCGAAATATTTTCTCTTCGATCCGGTAACAATCTGAAACATACGGGACTCCAAATCCTGTAAATTGAGGTTTAGATCCTTAGCTATATTTCCAACAGAAGTCCCCGGGTTTACCTCCTCTGAGACGGAGTAGGTGAGCTGCCCGGACACCGATTCCCAGTAACACTCCAGCACAAGAACTAGATATATCCCAACAGAGCGCCATCTACTCGGTAAATGCATAATTCCACAAAACGAGAATAAAGCATATATCCTAATGTCGATGTTTCCGACGGTTATTCAGGCCAAGATGATAGTAATGGGAACCAAATCACATGTAAGCTATCAGTAGGATTGCTCCTCGTTCCGTCCGTCTTTCTCTGCTTCTCATTCTAACAAAGCCCAGAGAAAAATGATTACCCCTTGAATCTGGGAGGGGCATCAAGAGCTCAACGAGGAGGTCTCAATGTTATGGTCTACAGTGTCGCCACATGGTCATTTGAAATAACTACAATGACTATAAATCAACACACTGAAATAACATTCACCACCACTGAAATGCATCCAATTTGAATGCTAAACCAAAAACTAAGCGTTTTCAATGCGTTATATATCACTAGGCTCATTTAAGTTGGCACAGTATGATCGCCATCTATTTCAGCACAGTGGATAGAGCGATGTTATGCCGGTACCATGTTGAAGCAATGACCAACAACAAATTTGAAGCGAGGTGATATATCAATAGACATAACAATTGTGTGTCTCTGAAAAAAAAGGAATGTTCGGAGTAACAAATAACAAGAAAAGATTTTGGGATCTTCACCAAAACAGAAAAACAACCTGGGGCAAGTAATGTTCACCTGGGGGTACATGGCCTAAAACCTAAAGGAACGAATGAAAGATGATGATTTACAGTACAAAATTACATTAGGTTTCACATCCCACGTCAATAAACATTAAAGCTATCACAATCTTAGACAAGGTGGCATTGCTTTCTTCTTTGATATGTTTTGTTTGCCAGGTTGTTTAACAACGGTCAGAGGCTTGAATTCAGCACCGTAGAAATCGCTACTTCCAATAAGATCAGAGAGAAAAAAGCAAAGCAGTTTCCAGCCCCTCTCCAGACACTTTATAAATAAGATTTTCGATCAGACTTTGCAAGCAAAAGAACTGAGACCAAACTATTCGCAAATAATTCTTAGTTTAACCTGCATGGAATATCACATTTATGGTGTTCGTCACACACAGGTAGATACATTGAGTTTGTGAACGTTTTGACAATGACAGAAACATATTTAAAAGACCATTTAGAAAAGGATTTATATTACTTTCCGGCGAGTTACTGTTTACTTGACCATGTCAGAATTGTGCTCATCTAGACCCCAGTCACCTGTAACACTAAAAATTCATAAAACACCGCTAATCATTTCAAATCACTACCTATGTAGGTATGTTTCTGTGGGGGAAAAAATGAAAACGTCCATTGCACAATAATTCGAAAACATGGAGGAATACATCCTAATAAATATGTTTGATTTGACGAAAATATTTTTTGTAAACGATGATCTTCACTTAGCTAATAGCCTCAATAAGGGGTGGATAATCACACATTCTTTTTTGTGATGAAGCGTTTTTGAGAAAAGTATAGACACATGGATCAGGTAAGGGCGTCACTGGGACACACCTTGGAAAAAAAATGAATTAAATCACGTCATGTGGACAAATTCTGCAAATGCACAGTGCTAACTCCTGGCGCAAACAAAGAAGTACAAATATGAATTGTCGTTTTACGTGTGGGATTCACAATAAAATGAAACACTTTCGATAATTTAAATTATAATTATTGGGACCTACCAACACAAAACTTTCGAAAGGATAAACTATGTAATGAGTGCATCTGCTTTGTATGCCCTTACCTTCTCTTTGCTGGGTAAAGTCTGAGTCCGGCTAAAAGTGTCCCCTCCGTTAATACTGATCAGTTCCGCATCTGCAGGCGGAAACGGCGCGGGGAAAACCACTACGTCACTCTTCAGTGTGTCTGAGCTGAAACACACGTCATACTGCTGAGTAGATTTAGAGTAAGACCAGCTCCCGTCAGGGTGGGTGGTGATCATTGGGGCGCTGTACCTGCTGAAACTGCCGTCTGTCCTGTGGCATTTGACAGCTATTAAACTGATGAGGCTCAGTAGAAAGATCACTGACACAGACACAATGGCGATCAGCAAATACAGGTTTAAATCAGAGAAGCTCTCCTCCTTTATCGGCACGTGTTTGAATTGAGTCTGGATGTCAGCTGTGCTTTCAACCACCACTACATCAATAGACACAGTAGCTGACAGGGAGGGTTCTCCGTTATCACAAACCAACACCACCAACGGGTGAGTCTTCACGTCATTGTCACTCATTCGCCTCTTAGTCCTGATTTCCCCGGTGCTGGTTCCGATTCGGAAGAGGTTGGTTCCCTTGGGCTCAGAGATGTGATAAGAAAGCAGCGCATTGTAGCCAGAGTCTGCGTCTACAGCCCGGATCTTGGCCACAAAGTAGCCCGCTTCAGCAGAATAGGGAATGTTCTCACTGTTAACGGAGCCGTGCTCAGAATAGGGCGCGAGAATCCCGGGACTGTTGTCATTCTCATCCAGGATAAAAACGTTCACAGTCACGTTGCTGCTGAGCGGAGGAACACCAGAGTCTGTGGCCTGAACTTTAAACTGGAACGTTTTTAACTCCTCAAAGTTGAAAGACTGCAGGCTGACTATATCTCCAGTCTCTGAGTTGATATTTACCATGGTAGACAGCGGCAGTGAGTTACTATTACTGTCTAAAAATGAATAGCTCACCTGGCCATTTTGATCGACATCAGCATCAACTGCGGAAACTGTTTTTATAACAACTCCTATTGGATTATTCTCTTTCACATAAACATTGATTACGGGATCTGGGAATCGAGGTTTGTTGTCATTTACATCTGAAACGTGTACAACAATAACACTGGTGCTGGAGAGAGGGAGGCTCCCTTCATCAGTAGCAGTGATGGTGACATTGTACTGAGAGACACTCTCTCTGTCCAGAGGACCGTCAACCACCAACGAATAATAGTTTTTATAATTTGAATCTAATTTGAAAGGGACATTGTTGTTAATTTTACAATTTACCATTCCATTTTTGCCTCCATCTTTATCGAGAACTGACACAAGCGCAATGGCAGTGCCTATCGAGGCATCTTCTTTCACTGTTTGTAATAGTGACGTAACTGAAATCTCAGGGGCATTGTCATTGACGTCTAAAACTTCAATCAATAACTTAGCATGTGAGGTCATCGGAGAGGAAGCCCCATCATTGGCTTGAACTCGAATCTCAAAAGCATTATTTACTTCAAAATCGATATTTTCTTTATTTGTGACAGTTCCTGTTTTTGGATCTATGGAAAAAAGATCTGCCGTATCCCCCCGACCCAAGTCACTGAAGGAATAGTATATGTCCCCATTTGGGCCTTCATCTAAATCAGTAGCATTCAAACTTATTATCGATGTACCAATCGGCGCATTCTCATAAACACTGGCTTTGTACAGCGTTTTACTGAAAACAGGAGGGTTATCGTTAATGTCCAGGACATTTACTATAATAATCATACTACCAGATTTGACGGGAGTTCCTCCATCAATGGCAGTCAGTGTGAGTCTAATCACAGGCTGTCTCTCTCTGTCTAACGCTTTCTGAAGCACCAATTCAGCAGAAACACTTTCTCCCTCATGTGTAGCGAGAGAGAAGTATTCATTTTGACTAAGCTTGTAAGCATTCACAGTATTTTTACCAACATCTGCATCATGAGCGGATTTTAAGGGGAATTTCGCCCCTGCTATTGTATTCTCAGTAATATTAATTATTTGTGACGTGCTGCGAAATGATGGAGAATTGTCATTTACATCCAAGATGCTAATTTCAACACGATAGAGTTTCAAAGGGCTATTAATAACTGCTTCTACACTGAGAGAACATTTGGGTTCATCGGCGCAGAGCTCCTCTCTGTCTATTCTCTCGTTAACGTAGAGAACACCAGTCTTTAGGTTTACGTCAAAATATTTTCTCTGTGATCCGGTAACAATCTGAAACATACGGGACTCCAAATCCTGGACATTGAGGTTAAGATCCTTAGCGATATTTCCAATAGAGGTCCCCGGGTTTACCTCTTCTGAAACAGAGTAAGAGAGCTGCCCAGACACCGCTTCCCAGTAACAATCCAGCAGCAAAACCGCTAGATATATTCCAATAGAGCTCGTTCTACTCGGTAAACGCATAATTCCATGTATCGAGAACAATGCATAGATCCAAATGTCAACAATCCCGTCATATAATTCAGGTTAAGAGAGAAATACACCAGTCCACGTTCTCGGCATTATTTAACAGCAAACAGGAAAATGGTTGTCGCACCGTTCTCTCTCGCCCTGCGTCTCTTTGTAACAAAGCCCTGAGAAACATCATCATCCCCTGAATCTGGGAGGAGCCTCAAGCCACCAAGCAGAAGGTCCAAATGTGATGGTCTACAATGTCCCCATGTGGTCATTTGAAATAACTACAATCAACATCAAACAACTACAATGGAAAGACCTTCACTTTCTTAAATCCTCAGTAAACATCAATCTAATGACAAACTACGAGAAAAAAAATCGGGGAACATGGAAGTGTATTTCATCAGATCTTTTAAGTTAACATAATATGATCGTGATGTTTTTTCAGCTGTATGGAAAGACGTAAGAATCTCACGGCTTTCTGTTATAAATTAATAGAACATTAAAAGCGTGAGAAGATATAATGAGGAAGAAAAACCCAATCACAAATATAAAAACAGGAGAGAGAAAAATAGATACGGACAGCTAGACAAGAATCCATTTTCCTGTTTTTCAACAAATTGGAGAGGAAACAGATGCCTAACATTCCTTGCATGAAAGCGATGGAATAGGGAAAACGTCATACAACATGTATTAACAATATATGTGTAAATTTACTAACGTACGTGTCGGGCAGTGCAATATTCGTTTTCATTTGTAAGGAGTTTGTCTTCCTTGCACCCTGCGGATTGAGGAAAACACATTCAGACGCTTACGGTCAGGACCATGGACAGCGAAATATACACTAGAGCACTGGAGGTGAGGAGATAAGCTAACAACCAAGATATATAGCCTACAGTATGCCTATATTAACTGACAACATCTTCAATTATAGCTTACTGTTCCATTTTAACATGAACGCAAAGTCCATTAAAATGTAATGTATTGCAAACTATTTTGGACGAAACCGTTTGATATAAAAGGTGAGAAAAAATATGCATCTTTTCTCATTGACTTCTCAACATTAAATTAGTAAAACAATGAGAAAAAACTTCATGATTTTCTTACCTTCTCCTTGCTGGGTAAAGTCTGAGTCCGGTTAAAAGTGTCCCCTCCGTTAATGCTGATTAGTTCAGCATCTACAGGCGGAAACGGCGCGGGAAAAACCACTACGTCACTCTTCAGTGTGTCTGAGCTGAAACACACGTCATACTGCTGAGTAGATTTAGAGTAAGACCAGCTCCCGTCAGGGTGGGTGGTGATCATTGGGGCGCTGTACCTGCTGAAACTGCCGTCTGTCCTGTGGCATTTGACAGCTATTAAACCGATGAAGCTCAGTAGAAAGATCACTGACACCGACACAATGGCGACCAGCAAATACAGGTTTAAATCAGAGAAGCTCTCCTCCTTTATCGGCACGTGTCTGAACTGAGTCTGGATGTCAGCTGTGCTTTCAACCACCACTACATCAATAGACACAGTAGCTGACAGGGAGGGTTCTCCGTTATCACAAATCAACACCACCAACGGGTGAGTCTTCACGTCATTGTCACTCATTCGCCTCTTAGTCCTGATTTCCCCGGTGCTGGTTCCGATTCGGAAGAGGTTGGTTCCCTTGGGCTCAGAGAAGTGATAAGAAAGCAGCGCATTGTAGCCAGAGTCTGCGTCTACAGCCCGGATCTTGGCCACAAAGTAGCCCGCTTCAGCAGAATAGGGAATGTTCTCACTGTTAACGGAGCCGTGCTCAGAATAGGGCGCGAGAATCCCGGGACTGTTGTCATTCTCATCCAGGATAAAAACGTTTACAGTGACGTTGCTGCTGAGCGGAGGAACACCAGAGTCTGTGGCCTGAACTTTAAACTGGAACGTTTTTAACTCCTCAAAGTTAAAAGACTGCAGGCTGACTATATCTCCGGTCTCTGAGTTGATGGTCACCAATGTAGACAGCGGCATTGAGTTACTATTACTGTCTAAAAATGAATAACTCACTTGACCGTTTTCAGTGACGTCGGTATCAACTGCAGTCACTGTTTTAATAATTGTTCCTACTTGACTGTTCTCTTTAACATAAACATTAATCAAAGGCTCTGGAAAATGCGGCGCGTTGTCATTTACATCACTTATGTGTACAGTGACAGACTTTGTGGTAGAAAGAGGCGGGATCCCTTCATCAGTAGCTGTGATGGTAACATTGTACTGAGAAGCTCTCTCTCTGTCAAGAGGGCCATCAACTACCAAAGAATAGTAGTTTTTATAATTTGTCTCCAATTTAAAAGGGACTTCATTTGCTACATTACATTTCACTTCACCATTTTTGTCTCCATCTTTATCAAGTACAGAAACGAGTGCAATTGCAGTACCTACTTTAGCGTCCTCCTTCACTGAGTTTACAAGTGACGTCACAGTGATCTCAGGGGCATTGTCGTTTAGGTCCACCACTTCTACCAGCACTTTACAATGAGCAGACATCGGAGGCTGGCCTTTGTCACTAGCCTGCGCACGGATTTCAAAAGCAGAATTTCTTTCAAAATCAATGTTACCCTGTACAGTAATGGCACCCGTGTGCGGATCAATGTTGAAAATTTCCAAGATATGATCTTTCTCATTTTTACTAATAGAGAAAACGACTTCACTATTCGTACCCTCGTCTACGTCAGTGGCATTCAATGAAAGAATTGTGGTCCCAATTGGTGTATTTTCAAATAGACGTGTTTTATATAACAACATACTAAAAGTCGGAGCATTATCATTAATATCTAAAACATTAACTATGATATCTAAAGTACCTGATCTTTGCGGGGTCCCTCCATCTAAAGCAGTCAAGCTGAGTTTTACCACCGGCTCTTTCTCTCGATCTAAAGCTGTCTGCAGCACTAACTCTGCAGAAACGCTCTCTCCCCCTTTGTGCACAGCTAACGCAAAATGTTCATTGGGGCTAAGCTTGTATGTACTGACGCCATTCTTTCCTACATCCACATCGATGGCATCAATTATTGGAAATTTTACACCAGGTAATGTATTTTCAGCTATGTCTATCGTTTGAGATTTTGCACGAAAAGATGGCGCGTTGTCATTCACATCTATGATTATGACTTCCACACGGTAAAGCTTTAATGGGTTGTTTATCACGGCTTCTACACTGACTGTACATTTGGGTTCCTCTGCACACAGCTCCTCTCTGTCTATTCTTTCATCAACATAGAGCATGCCGGTCTTTAGATTCACCGCGAAATATTTTGTTTTAGACCCAGTAACAATCTGAAACATACGGGATTCCAAATCATGGACATTTAGGTTTAGATCCTTAGCGATATTTCCAACAGATGTCCCCGGGTTCACCTCCTCTGCGACAGAGTAGGAGAGCTGTGCGGACACCGCTTCCCAGTAACAATCCAGCAGCAAAAAGAACAGATATGTCCCAACATAGCTCCTTCTACTCGATAGAGACATGATTCCATTCAGCCTCAGCAAAACACCCACCCAAATGTAATCGTTCCTTCAAAACAATCCAAAATAACAGCGAAAACATATAAGATGTCTCATTTTTTTTCAGTTGCAACCAGACAGATGGTTGTCGCACCGTACTCTCCCGTCTTTCGTCTCTTTGTAACAAAGCCCAGTGAAACGTTATTATCTACCGACGTTGGGAGGAGCCTCACGCTCCCAAAGAGAACGTCTCAGTATTATGGTCTACACTGTAGCCACGTGGTCATTTGAGATAACTACATCTATCAACTTCAGTCATGACATCTGTTAGAATCTACATTTCTGAATAGCAGGGCCCATCTTATGGCAAGTATTATTCGAGTTAACTGACTGACTGCTTGGTATTTCAGGTGGGAGGTTCTCCATGGAGAGAACCTCAAAGTTTCTGGTTTATATTTTATGTCGCGACATTTTAATGAAACAAACAAGCATAGACTTACGTCATTTTCCAGAGTGATACCAATCCAAAATGATGATAATGATGAAGTTACGTGCCAGTGTGAAATACCAATGTATACAGCTGCACAACCCACTCCATAACGCACGCGCTTTATAAGACAGAACTGCGGCGCATATTAATAAAAACGAAACACTGTAGTGTGCAGGCTGGATATTGAGAAAAAACTAACACAAAAGGCAGAACCACAATATTTCATTTCACAAACATATTTCACAAAAATGTTCCAGGAATACGTCATCATTGAAAACGTCAAAAGGGATGATGTTCTCAGTCCAAAATTGTTATGCCTGCTTTCAGCACCATGGACAGGGGCAGTGCTTCCAACCAAAAAGTACACATTGTGTAGTGTAGTTGTTTACAGAAATAAATATATTGAAATTAAACGTGGCATGGCTTACCTTTTCTTTGTTGGGTAAAGTCTGAGTCCGGTTAAAAGTGTCACATCCGTTAATACTGATCAGTTCCGCATCTACAGGCGGAAACGGCGCGGGGAAAACCACTACGTCACTCTTCAGTGTGTCTGAGCTGAAACACACGTCATACTGCTGAGTAGATTTAGAGTAAGACCAGCTCCCGTCAGGGTGGGTGGTGATCATTGGGGCGCTGTACCTGCTGAAACTGCCGTCTGTCCTGTGGCATTTGACAGCTATTAAACTGATGAGGCTCAGTAGAAAGATCACTGACACCGACACGATGGCGATCAGCAAATACAGGTTTAAATCAGAGAAGCTCTCCTCCTTTATCGGCACATGTCTGAACTGAGTCTGGATGTCAGCTGTGCTTTCAACCACCACTACATCAATAGACACAGTAGCTGACAGGGAGGGTTCTCCGTTATCACAAACCAACACCACCAACGGGTGAGTTTTCACGTCATTGTCACTCAATCGCCTCTTAGTCCTGATTTCCCCGGTGCTGGTTCCGATTCGGAAGAGGTTGGTTCCCTTGGGCTCAGAGATGTGATAAGAAAGCAGCGCATTGTAGCCAGAGTCTGCGTCTACAGCCCGGATCTTGGCCACAAAGTAGCCCGCTTCAGCAGAATAGGGAATGTTCTCACTGTTAACGGAGCCGTGCTCAGAATAGGGCGCGAGAATCCCGGGACTGTTGTCATTCTCATCAAGGATGAAAACGTTCACAGTCACGTTGCTGCTGAGCGGAGGAACACCAGAGTCTGTGGCCTGAACTTTAAACTGGAACGTTTTTAACTCCTCAAAGTTAAAAGACTGCAGGCTGACTATATCTCCAGTCTCTGAGTTGATATTTACCATGGTAGACAGCGGTACTGTGTTACTATTACTGTCTAAAAATGAATAGCTCACCTGGGCGTTTTTATCAACGTCATCATCAATTGCAGACACCGTTTGAATAACTCTTCCTATTGGACTATTCTCTTTCACATAAACATTAATCAGAGTCTCTGAGAAGCGTGGCGAGTTGTCATTGACATCAGAAATATATACATTAAGATTGCTGGTGCTCGTGAGAGCAGGGATCCCTTCATCTGTAGCTATGACGGTGACATTATACAGAGAAACATTCTCCCTGTCTAAAGGTCTGTCGACCACCAAAGAATAATAGTTTTTATAATTTGTTTCCAATTTAAAAGGGACATAATTATTAACATTACAATGAACCACTCCGTTGTTACCTCCATCTTTATCAATAACTGACACAAGTGCAATAGCAGTACCTAATTTAGCGTCCTCCTTCACTACTGTCAGTAATGACGTCACAGTGATCTCAGGGGCATTGTCGTTTAGGTCCACCACTTCTACCAGCACTTTACATTGCGCTGCCATTGGAGGCTGACCTTTGTCACTAGCCTGCACACGGATCTCAAAAGCCGGGTGCTCCTCAAAGTCAACTTTTCCTTTTACTGTCAATACACCCGTTGTTTGATCAATACGAAATATTTCCAAGACATGATCTTGATCTTTTGTGCCCAAAGAATACGAAATCTCTCTGTTTGTCCCCTCATCCGCGTCTGTGGCAGACACAGTTAGCACTGTAGTGCCAAGCGGTACATTTTCTGTAATGCGTGTTTTATACAAGGATTTGGTAAACACTGGGATGTTATCATTGATGTCCAAAACATTGATTATTATCTCCGATGTGCCTGATTTTGGAGGTGCTCCGCCATCTAGAGCGGTCAGTGTAAGTTTAATCACAGGCTGTTTTTCTCGGTCTAATGTTTTCTGTAGCACCAACTCAGCAGACACACTATCCCCTTTGTGCACTGCTAAAGAAAAATATTCATTGGGATTTAGCTTGTATGCACTGATACCATTTTTTCCTACATCGGCATCGTATGCTAACAGCACAAGGAATTTAGCCCCCGGCAAGGTGCTTTCAGCTATGTCAATACTTTGCGAAGTAGCACTGAATGATGGATAATTGTCATTTACATCCAGAACATTTATTTCTAAACGATAAAGCTTCAATGGATCATTTATCACGGCCTCCACACTGACGGTGCATTTCGATGCCTTCGCACAGAGCTCCTCTCTGTCGATTCTCTCATTGACGTAGAGAACACCAGTCTTTAGATTTACCTCGAAATATTTTCTCTTTGATCCGGTAACAATCTGAAACATACGGGACTCCAAATCCTGGACATTGAGGTTAAGATCCTTAGCGATATTTCCAACAGAAGTCCCCGGATTCACTTCCTCTGATACGGAGTAAGAGAGCTGCCCAGACACCGCTTCCCAGTAACACTCCAGCAGCACAAATAATAGATATGTCACCAAAGACCTCCCTCTATTAAGTAAAGGCATACTTCCATCCGACTTGAACCAAACATAGATACGATGCTAATTGTTACAGTTGAAGAAAGAGGAATATAAGCAAACGGATTATTTTAAATTTTTCAACATCAAATGCTGATCGTGCCTCTAGCTGGTCTTTCTCTTTCTGCGTCTCTTTGTCTCACCGCCTCGACAAACATCATCCTCTGAATCTGGGAGGGGCCTCAATGCCTAAATGAGACTGTCTCAATGTTATGGTCCACAGTGTCGCCACCTGGCCATTTGAAATAATTACACTAAATAAAACAACTGCATTACATAGTTTATCTCCTTATTCCTCATCAAAAAACTAGTCGATTTCAAAAGAAAAGGAAAGGAAGTAAAGATATGGACATATTTTGTCAAAAATGGAAATTTGAGCGTTTATGTTGAGTTTGATGTGTGTTTCATTATCCAGGACATCACATCTCTTTTTGACACTGACATTTGGACACTTAAGACGTGAACTTAGTCTCGGTAGAATATTGAAATATAATGCATTACATCATGTATTGGCCTATTGTCGTTTTGCACTCTAACAAAGAGGTGACTGAAACAAACCCAGAGAAATGCCATTTGCCAGATGAAAAGGCCAAGTACACATTTAAAATGTAGAAAGCCATTTCGCCAACGCTGGAAACTATTTCTAGGCTACATTAATCAAATTTCTTATACACCCGTTGCGTTCAGAACAATTAACTTAACACTCAGTAAGAAATGTACAACACAATTTTGCGTCAAACTAGGGTCTAGAAATCTAACACAAAATTCCGTATAAAACAACGCCAGAGCTATTTCTCGGCTCAACAATACGGGCTTCGGCTGGCCTGCAGCGCCGTGGACATCTAAACAAAAGAATGGAAAAAGACTGACGCACAAGTCAAAGAAACCGACGAAGTACTGTATGCATGCAGTCAAAATAATGAAACCATTGTTCAAAGTTAGTAAGAAATTATGTTCAAGGTCAGTTTCCAAAATAAATAGTTCTAGACATGGAAAAAACTTGAATGAATGAATAAATTAATTCATTCATTCATTACTGTAAAATAATTTCAAAAATAATAATTATATAATAATCAAAACAGCGAAAATTGACACTTACATCCACGTTGTCATAGGGAGAGGATAAGAACATGTTGCTTGCTCTTACCTTATCTTTGTTGGGTAAAGTCTGAGTCCGGTTAAAAGTGTCTCCTCCGTTAATACTGATCAGCTCCGCATCTACAGGCGGAAACGGTGCCGGGAAAACCACTACGTCACTCTTCAGTGTGTCTGAGCTGAAACACACGTCATACTGCTGAGTAGATTTAGAGTAAGACCAGCTCCCGTCAGGGTGGGTGGTGATCATTGGGGCGCTGTACCTGCTGAAACTGCCGTCTGTCCTGTGGCATTTGACAGCTATTAAACTGATGAGGCTCAGTAGAAAGATCACTGACACCGACACGATGGCGATCAGCAAATACAGGTTTAAATCAGAGAAGCTCTCCTCCTTTATCGGCACGTGTCTGAACTGAGTCTGGATGTCAGCTGTGCTTTCAACCACCACTACATCAATAGACACAGTAGCTGACAGGGAGGGTTCTCCGTTATCACAAACCAACACCACCAACGGGTGAGTCTTCACGTCATTGTCACTCATTCGCCTCTTAGTCCTGATTTCCCCGGTGCTGGTTCCGATTCGGAAGAGGTTGGTTCCCTTGGGCTCAGAGATGTGATAAGAAAGCAGCGCATTGTAGCCAGAGTCTGCGTCTACAGCCCGGATCTTGGCCACAAAGTAGCCCGCTTCAGCAGAATAGGGAATGTTCTCACTGTTAACGGAGCCGTGCTCAGAATAGGGCGCGAGAATCCCGGGACTGTTGTCATTCTCATCCAGGATAAAAACGTTCATAGTCACGTTGCTGCTGAGCGGAGGAACACCAGAGTCTGTGGCCTGAACTTTAAACTGGAACGTTTTTAACTCCTCAAAGTTAAAAGACTGCAGGCTGACTATATCTCCAGTCTCTGAGTTGATATTTACCATTGTAGACAGCGGCAGTGAGTTACTAGTACTGTCTAAAAATGAATAGCTCACCTGGCCATTTTGATCGACGTCAGCATCAACTGCGGAAACCGTTTTTATAACAACTCCTATTTGATTATTCTCTTTCACATAAACATTGATTACGGGTTCTGGGAATCGAGGTTTGTTGTCATTTACATCTGAAAGGTGTACAACAATAACGCTGGTGCTGGAGAGAGGGAGGTTCCCTTCATCAGTAGCAGTGATGGTGACATTGTACTGAGAGACACTCTCTCTGTCCAGAGGACCGTCAACCACCAACGAATAATAGTTTTTATAATTTGAATCTAATTTGAAAGGGACGTTGTTGTTAATTTTACAATTTACCATTCCATTTTTTCCTCCATCTTTATCGATAACTGACACAAGCGCAATGGCAGTGCCTATCGAGGCATCTTCTTTCACTGTGTGTAATAGTGACGTAACTGAAATCTCAGGGGCATTGTCATTGACGTCTAAAACTTCAATCAATAATTTGGCATGTGAGGTCATCGGAGAAGTTGCCCCATCATTGGCTTGAACTCGAATCTCAAAAGCATTATTTACTTCAAAGTCGATATTTATTTTATTTGTCACAGTCCCAGTTTTTGCATCTATAGAAAACAGATCTGCAGTTTTTCCCCGGCCAATTTCACTGAACGAGTAGAATATTTCTCCATTTCGGCCTTCATCTAAATCAGTTGCATTCAAACTTATTATCGATGTGCTAATTGGTGCATTCTCATAAACAATGGCTTTATACAGCGTTTTACTGAAAACAGGAGGGTTATCGTTGATGTCCAATATATAAACTATAATAGTCATACTGCCAGATTTAGCAGGACTTCCTCCATCAATGGCAGTCAGTGTGAGTCTAATCACAGGCTCTCTCTCTCTGTCTAACGCTTTCTGAAGCACCAATTCAGCAGAAACAAACTCTCCCTTATGTGTAGCGAGAGAGAAGTATTCATTTTGACTAAGCTTGTAAGCATTCACAGTATTTTTACCAACATCTGCATCGTGAGCTGGTTGCAAGGGAAATTTCGCCCCTGTTATGGAGTTCTCTGTGATGTTAATTGTCTGTGATGTGCTGAGAAATGATGGGGAATTGTCATTTACATCCAAGATGATAATTTCAACGCGATACAGTTTCAGTGGGTCATTTATAACTGCTTCTACACTGAGAGAACATTTGGTATCATCAGCGCAGAGTTCCTCTCGGTCTATTCTCTCATTGACGTAAAGCAAACCAGTCTTAAGATTTACCTCGAAATATTTTCTCTTTGATCCGGTAACAATCTGAAACATCCGGGACTCCAAATCCTGGACATTGAGGTTAAGATCCTTCGCGATATTTCCAATAGAAGTCCCCGGGTTTACCTCTTCTGATACGGAGTAAGAGAGCTGCCCAGACACCGCTTCCCAGTAACAATCCAGCAGCACAACCACTAGATATATTCCAACAGAGCTCGTTCCACTCGGTAAATGCATAATTCCTTATAATGACAGCAAAGCATAGGTCCAAATCTGACCACTTCCGTCAAATAATCCAGGTTAGGAGAGAAAGACACAAATTCAACTTCTATGCATTTTAAGAGTCAGCAGGAAAATGGTTGTCGCACCGTTCTCTCTCGCCCTGCGTCTCTTTGTAACAAAGCCCTGAGAAACAGCATCATCCCCTGAATCTGGGAGGAGCCTCAAGCCACCAAACAGAACGTCCAAATGTGATGGTCTACAATGTCCCCACGTGGTCATTTGAAATAACTACAACCAACATCAAACGACTGCAATGGAATGATCATCACTGTTTTAAATCCTCCGTTAAAATCAATGTAACCAATGACAAACTAAAAAAATAACTGAATAAATAAATAAATAAATGAATAAATGAATAAATCAGGGAATATTAAAGTGTATTTTATCCCACTGATCATTTAGCCTAAGTTAACATAATATGATCGACTTGTTTTTTCAGCAGTATGATTAGAGCCTTACATATTTCTGTTAAAAGCTAATGGAACATTCAAGCAAAACGCGTGAGGAGACATAGAATGACTTCGGTTCCGTTGTAACGGGGGAAAAATAAATAAATAAAAACAAAACATACACAGAGGAGGCTTAAAAATTGACAAGGACATAAAAACAAGAATACGTTTTCCCATTGTTCAACACATCGCAGAGCAAATTGGGGCCAAAAATTGTATCCATAGTGATACTTTACCTAAAATGATGAAATAGGTAAAACATCACACAACAATTATTAACATGTATGTGTATAAATTAACTAATGTGCTTGCTGGATGGTGAAACATTGCTTTTCATTACCAATGAACGCATTGTTTCGTCCTTCCACACTGGAGATTGAAGACGACACACATTCAGACGCTTGTATTCAGGACCATGGACAGCGATATACACTACAATGACGAGCCTGGAGCAAAAGATGACTGAGATAAACTAACAAACAAGAGATGTACAGTAGGCCTATATCACCTCACCACAACGTCTTCAATTATACCTTACTTCTATATTTGAACAAAAACGCAATATCCATTAAAATGACAATATATTGTCCACTACAAAACCCCTTTAGGTCACGAAATAAATGGAAAGGGGCATCTTTTCAGACTCAATTCAAGACATTAAAATAGGAAACCATGGAGAAAAATGTCTCTGTTGTCATGTTCTTACCTTTTCTTTGTTGGGTAAAGTCTGAGTCCGGCTAAAAGTGTCTCCTCCGTTAATACTGATCAGTTCCGCATCTACAGGCGGAAACGGCGCGGGGAAAACCACTACGTCACTCTTCAGCGTGTCTGAGCTGAAACACACGTCATACTGCTGAGTAGATTTAGAGTAAGACCAGCTCCCGTCAGGGTGGGTGGTGATCATTGGGGCGCTGTACCTGCTGAAACTGCCGTCTGTCCTGTGGCATTTGACAGCTATTAAACTGATGAGGCTCAGTAGAAAGATCACTGACACCGACACAATGGCGATCAGCAAATACAGGTTTAAATCAGAGAAGCTCTCCTCCTTTATCGGCACGTGTCTGAACTGAGTCTGGATGTCAGCTGTGCTTTCAACCACCACTACATCAATAGACACAGTAGCTGACAGGGAGGGTTCTCCGTTATCACAAACCAACACCACCAACGGGTGAGTCTTCACGTCATTGTCATTCATTCGCCTCTTAGTCCTGATTTCCCCGGTGCTGGTTCCGATTCGGAAGAGGTTGGTTCCCTTGGGCTCAGAGATGTGATAAGAAAGCAGCGCATTGTAGCCAGAGTCTGCGTCTACAGCCCGGATCTTGGCCACAAAGTAGCCCGCTTCAGCAGAATAGGGAATGTTCTCACTGTTAACGGAGCCGTGCTCAGAATAGGGCGCGAGAATCCCGGGACTGTTGTCATTCTCATCCAGGATAAAAACGTTCACAGTCACGTTGTTGCTGAGCGGAGGAACACCAGAGTCTGTGGCCTGAACTTTAAACTGGAACGTTTTTAACTCCTCAAAGTTAAAAGACTGCAGGCTGATTATGTCTCCAGTCTCTGAGTTGATGTTTACCATTGTAGACAGCGGCAGTGAGTTACTATTTTTGTCTAAAAATGAATAGCTCACTTGGCCATTTTGATCGACGTCAGCATCAAGTGCAGATACTGTTTTGAGAACTGCTCCTACTGGACTATTTTCTTTTACGTAAATATTAACGACGGGCTCTGAGAAGCGAGGCGCGTTGTCATTGACATCAGAAACGTGAACAGTAATAACATTGGTGTTCGAAAGAGGGGGAGTCCCTTCATCTGTAGCTATGATGATTACGTCATAGTGAGCGGCATTCTCTCTGTCTAGGGGGTCATCAACTACCAAAGAGTAATAGTTCTTATAGTTTGTTTCCAATTTAAAGGGGGTCTCGTTATCTATTTTACAATGTACTTCACCATTTTTGCCACCGTCCTTATCAAGCACTGACACAAGTGCAATAGCAGTACCTACTTTAGCGTCCTCCTTCACTGTGTTCAGTAGTGACGTCACAGTGATCTCAGGAGCGTTGTCATTTACATCGATTACTTCTACCAGTACTTTACAATGAGCTGACATCGGAGGTTGTCCTTTGTCACTGGCCTGTGCACGAATTTCAAATGCAGGGTGTTGTTCAAAATCCACATTTCCTTCAACCGTTAATGTGCCTGTGTTTTGGTCGATTTTAAAAATGTCCAGTATATGGTCCTGCTCTTTTGTGCTGAGTGTATATACGATTTCTTTGTTTGCTCCTTCGTCTGGGTCTGTAGCATTTAAAGTCAACAAAGTGGTTCCGGTAGGCACATTTTCAAACACACGAGTTTTATACAATGACTTTGTAAACACTGGCGTATTATCGTTATTGTCTAAAACGTGTATTATGATATCTGAATTTCCCGACTTTGGTGGAGTTCCTCCGTCTAACGCCCTCAGAGTAAGCGTGATCACAGGCTCTTTTTCTCGGTCTAAAGCTTTCTGCAATACTAACTCAGTGGATATACTCTCCCCTGCTTTGCTTACTGCTAATGAAAAATGTTCATTAGAACTGAGCTTGTATGTGTTTATCCCATTCTTTCCTACGTCTGCATCGTAGGCTGGCAGTAGAGGGAACCGTATTCCGGGTAACGTGCTTTCAGCAATGTCTATGCTTTGTGACTTTTCAATGAAAGACGGGAAATTATCATTAACATCCAGTATGTTGATGTCGATACGGTGAAGTTTAAGGGGATCATTTATTACAGCCTCGACATTTACAGTACATGTTGCAGCTTTCGCACAGAGCTCCTCTCTATCTATTCTCTCATTGACGTAGAGAATACCAGTCTCCATATTTACCTCGAAATATTTTCTCTTTGATCCGGCAACAATCCTAAACATACGGGACTCCAAATCCTGTATACTGAGGTTTAGATCCTTAGCGATATTTCCAACAAAAGTCCCCGGGTTTACCTCCTCGGAGACGGAGTAAGAGAGTTGCCCAGACACCGTTTCCCAGTAACAACCCAGCACCACAAGCACTAGATATATCCAAGCGGAGCTCCTGCTACTCGGTATAGACATAATTCCATCCGACGTGAACATAGCATGAATTCAAATCCAATCGTTCCTTTAAATTAATCCAGAGAAGGAGAAAATATATCGACCATGTCATAGGTGTTTTTTTTTCTTGTCAGTAGCAACCAGAAAGATGGCTGTCGCATGTACTCTCCCGTCCTGCGTCTCTTTGCAACAAAGCCCCGAGAAACGTTAACATCCCCTGACTCTGGGAGGGGCTTCAGCCCCAAAAGATAAATCTCAATGCTACGGTCTACACTGTCGCCGTGTGGTCATGTGAAACAACTACATTTATAATACAACTTTTTTAAATCCTATCACGTCTTATGATCCACGTTACTGAAAACTGTTCAATTCCAAAAGAATAGATACACCAGAGAACTAAAGGGCGCATTGTATATCACAAGGCTCATTCAAGTGAACTTTGTAACTTTTTGACAACTATTTCAGGACCATGGAGAGAACCCCGTGCCTCACTATTAGGCTACAGTATGTAAGGTTGAAGCAACACAGCTGACAAAAGTTTATCTGCAGCAAGTTGTACAAATCTTATGACAATATGTAGGGAAGAAAAGTTGAACGGAAACGGTAAAGAAAGGTATCTGTTTCTATTTTAAAACAAAACAGGCAAAGACAGACTGACGTCAATTTCCAGAGTGGTACCTATCGTAAAACTTGATGCTACTAATGAAAATTAATGAAACCTGTGGACTGGGTGCACAGGCCGCATGCCAGCAACGCTCGTGTGTACAACGCTCTTATGTAAAGATTAGAATCAAATAATTTATCTGTGTTAACATCTTTTTTTATAACGACAGAAAACAATATTACGTTTTATAAATCTAAAATAAGTGAAAACTTCAAAGGGGATGACGTTTTCGCTGTAAGGTTTGATCAAAATTGTTTCCAACCAAAAGGACATACGAGAGTATTGTACAAAATAAAATGTAAATCCACTGGAGAGTGTTAGAGGTCACTTTGACACAAAGGCAAAGGTTTCCTAAATGTGATGTATTTTTTTTCCCCCTGAGACGAATTTGAAGGCTACAAGTATTGTGTCCAACGACAAATAGCTTGAAAAACTAATAGATGTAGAAACAATGGATAAAATTTGTTTATTGGACTTACCTTTTCTTTATTCGGTAAAGTCTGAGTCCGGCTAAAAGTGTCTCCTCCGTTAATACTGATCAGTTCCGCGTCTACAGGCGGGAACGGTGCCGGGAAAACCACTACGTCACTCTTCAGCGTGTCTGAGCTGAAACACACGTCATACTGCTGAGTAGATTTAGAGTAAGACCAGCTCCCGTCAGGGTGGGTGGTGATCATTGGGGCGCTGTACCTGCTGAAACTGCCGTCTGTCCTGTGGCATTTGACAGCTATTAAACTGATGAGGCTCAGTAGAAAGATCACTGACACCGACACGATGGCGATCAGCAAATACAGGTTTAAATCAGAGAAGCTCTCCTCCTTTATCGGCACGTGTCTGAACTGAGTCTGGATGTCAGCTGTGCTTTCAACCACCACTACATCAATAGACACAGTAGCTGACAGGGAGGGTTCTCCGTTATCACAAACCAACACCACCAACGGGTGAGTCTTCACGTCATTGTCACTCATTCGCCTCTTAGTCCTGATTTCCCCGGTGCTGGTTCCGATTCGGAAGAGGTTGGTTCCCTTGGGCTCAGAGATGTGATAAGAAAGCAGCGCATTGTAGCCAGAGTCTGCGTCTACAGCCCGGATCTTGGCCACAAAGTAGCCCGCTTCAGCAGAATAGGGAATGTTCTCACTGTTAACGGAGCCGTGCTCAGAATAGGGCGCGAGAATTCCGGGACTGTTGTCATTCTCATCCAGGATTAAAACGTTCACAGTCACGTTGCTGCTGAGCGGAGGAACACCAGAGTCTGTGGCCTGAACTTGAAACTGGAACGTTTTCAACTCCTCGTAGTTAAAAGACTGCAGGCTGACTATATCTCCAGTCTCTGAGTTGATGTTTACCATTGTAGACAGCGGCATTGAGTTACTATTACTGTCTAAAAATGAATAACTCACCTGGCCATTGTGATCGACATCAGCATCAACTGCTGATACTGTTTTAATGGTTGCTCCCACTTTACTGTTCTCTTTCAAGTAAACATTAATCACAGGCTCTGAGAAGCGAGGCGCGTTGTCATTGACATCAGAAACGTCAACACTAATGATGCTGGTGCTGGAGAGAGGTGGGGTCCCTTCATCAGTTGCTACGATAGTCACATTGTACTGGGCCTTACTTTCTCTGTCAAGCCTCGCATAGACTACTAACGAATAATATTTTTTGTAGTTTGTTTCCAATTTAAAAGGAGGTTCATTTACGATTACAGCCTGTACTAAACCGTTTTTCCCACCATCTTTATCCAGCACTGACACAAGTGCAATAGCAGTACCTACTTTAGCGTCCTCCTTCACTGTGTTCAGTAGTGACGTCACAGTGATCTCAGGAGCATTGTCATTTAGATCAATTACTTCTACCAGTACTTTACAATGAGCAGACATCGGAGGTTGTCCTTTGTCACTGGCCTGTGCGTGAATCTCAAACGCAGGATTTTCTTCATAGTCGATCTCACCTTTCACTAAGATTGCACCAGTTTGACGATCAATTTGGAATACATCTAATACGTGATCCTGACCTTTACTTCTTAAAGAGTATTCTATTTCACTGTTTAAACCTTCATCTGCGTCTGTTGCGTTCAAAATTAACACTGTTGTCCCCGTTGTCAAGTTCTCCAAAATTTGAGTTTTATACAAAGAACTACTAAACACTGGAGGGTTGTCGTTATTATCTAAAACGTTGATAATGATTTGTGATGTTCCCGACTTGGGTGGATTTCCTCCGTCTACTGCAGTTAATGTCAGTTTTATAATAGGTTGTTTCTCGCGGTCTAAAGACTTCTGCAGCACTAACTCGGCCGATACACTCTCTCCCCCTTTGTGTACTTCTAAAGAAAAATAATCATTCGTATTGAGCTTATATGTATTAACATTGTTCTTACCAACATCCACATCTGATGCCTCTATCAGTCCAAATTTCACTCCTGGTAAAGTACTTTCAGCAATGTTAAGAGACTGTAAATGCTCAGAGAAAAAAGGTGCATTATCATTTATATCTAATACGTTTATCTCTAAACCATAAAGCTTCAAAGGATCATTGATTACGGCTTCTATATTTACAGTACATTTTGTAGCCTTCGCACAAAGCTCCTCCCGGTCTATTTTTTCATTGACATAAAGAAGACCAGTCTTTAGGTTTACGTCGAAATATTTTCTCTTTGATCCGGTAACAATCTGAAACATCCGGGACTCCAAATCCTGGACATTAAGATTAAGATCCTTAGCGATATTTCCGACAGAAGTCCCCGGGTTCACCTCTTCTGATACGGAGTAAGAGAGCTGCCCAGACACCGCTTCCCAGTAACAATCCAGCAGCAAAACCACTAGATATATCCCAAAAGGGCTCCTTCTGCTCGAGAACAACATAATTCTATCCAACGTGGACAAAGCATAGATCCAAATCTGACCAATACCTTATAAAATTCAAATTAAGAGCGAAATACACGAAGCCACTCTCAGTTTAATGCGAACAGGAAAATGGTTGTCGCACCGTTCTCTCTCGCCCTGCGTCTCTTTGTAACAAAGCCCTGAGAAACATCATCATCCTCTGAATCTGGGAGGAGCCTCAAACCTCCAAACAGAACGTCCAAATGTGATGGTCTACAATGTCCCCATGTGGCCATTTGAAATAACTACATTCAGTTGCAAACGACTACAATGGAATGACTTGTATTCTGCTGGACACCAATGTTTTTTGCATACGAACCAATCTCATACTACAAAGTAGAGAATATAAATGTGTTATTCATCACGCGACTCATTCAACTTACCGAAATATGACTGCGATGCAGCCTACCTAAATATATGCTTTGTTTTGTTTTTTCTTTCAGAAAAGATAGAGCCTCACCTCTTTCTGATATACAGGATATTGAAACAGAAAGCTAGACCATAATTTAAATTAGGCAACGTACACGGTAACGCATTAAAACATACAAAAAAGTACAGGAAGAAGGCAGAAAATGTATGACAAAAACATTAATACATTTCGTTATTTTCCAACAAAACAAGTAACAAACTGAGGGTAATAATTTTATCCAAATAGACATATTGCATAAAAATGATGACATTGGTCACATGCAACACTGTATAACAAACATTTCAATAAATGTCTAATAGACGTGCCGGCCAGTGAAACATTGCTTCTACTCTGTAAGAAGACTAATTTTCCTCGTCGTCCCCTGGAGATCGCACACAACACATTCAGACGCTTATTTCAGCACCATGGACAGCGACCTACACATATAATGATGACAGAATAACTGACAAAGAAGAGATGTATGTCAAGCCACCAGAATATCTTCAGTTATATATTAGTGCTCTGTTTTAACAAAAAGGCAACGTCCATTAAAAAATACATGTGTTGTTGACTTCTTAACATAAAATAATTTAAGTTCAAAGTAAAGCAAAACAAATGGAGGGATATATTTTTCACACTTGGCTCTCGACAGTTAAGTAGGGCACCGATGGAGAAATATTTGTTTGTTGTCATATTCTTACCTTATCATTGTTGGGTAAAGTCTGAGTCCGGCTAAAAGTGTCCCCTCCGTTAATACTGATCAGTTCCGCATCTAAAGGCGGAAACGGCGCGGGGAAAACCACTACGTCACTCTTCAGTGTGTCTGAGCTGAAACACACGTCATACTGCTGAGTAGATTTAGAGTAAGACCAGCTCCCGTCAGGGTGGGTGGTGATCATTGGGGCGCTGTACCTGCTGAAACTGCCGTCTGTCCTGTGGCATTTGACAGCTATTAAACTGATGAGGCTCAGTAGAAAGATCACTGACACCGACACGATGGCGATCAGCAAATACAGGTTTAAATCAGAGAAGCTCTCCTCCTTTATCGGCACGTGTCTGAACTGAGTCTGGATGTCAGCTGTGCTTTCAACCACCACTACATCAATAGACACAGTAGCTGACAGGGAGGGTTCTCCGTTATCACAAACCAACACCACTAACGGGTGAGTCTTCACGTCATTGTCACTCATTCGCCTCTTAGTCCTGATTTCCCCGGTGCTGGTTCCGATTCGGAAGAGGTTGGTTCCCTTGGGCTCAGAGATGTGATAAGAAAGCAGCGCATTGTAGCCAGAGTCTGCGTCTACAGCCCGGATCTTGGCCACAAAGTAGCCCGCTTCAGCAGAATAGGGAATGTTCTCACTGTTAACGGAGCCGTGCTCAGAATAGGGCGCGAGAATTCCGGGACTGTTGTCATTCTCATCCAGGATTAAAACGTTCACAGTCACGTTGCTGCTGAGCGGAGGAACACCACAGTCTGTGGCCTGAACTTTAAACTGGAACGTTTTTAACTCCTCAAAGTTAAAGGACTGCAGGCTGACTATATCTCCAGTCTCTGAGTTGATATTTACCATTGTAGATAGAGGCAATGAGTTACTATTACTGTCTAAAAATGAATAGCTCACCTGGCCATTTTGATCGACATCAGCATCAACTGCTGATACTGTTTTAATGGTTGCTCCCACTTTACTGTTCTCTTTCAAGTAAACATTAATCACAGGCTCTGAGAAGCGAGGCGCGTTGTCATTGACATCAGAAACGTCAACACTAATGATGCTGGTGCTGGAGAGAGGTGGGGTCCCTTCATCAGTTGCTACGATAGTCACATTGTATGTGGCCTTAATTTCTCTGTCAAGCCTCCCATTAACTACTAACGAATAATAATTTTTGTAGTTTGTTTCCAATTTAAAAGGAGGTTCATTTGCAATAACAGCCTTCACTTCACCGTTTTCCCCACCGTCTTTATCCAGCACAGAGACAAGTGCAATAGCAGTACCTACTTTAGCGTCCTCCTTCACTGTGTTCAGTAGTGACGTCACAGTGATCTCAGGAGCGTTGTCATTTACATCAATTACTTCTACCAGTACTTTACAATAAGAAGACATCGGGGGTTGTCCTTTGTCACTGGCCTGTGCGTGAATCTCAAACGCAGGATTTTCTTCATAGTCGATCTCACCTTTCACTAAGATTGCACCAGTTTGACGATCAATTTGAAAAACATCTAATACGTGATCCTGACCTTTACTTCTTAAAGAGTATTCTATTTCACTGTTTAAACCTTCATCTGCGTCTGTTGCGTTCAAAATGGACACTGTTGTCCCCGTTGTCAAGTTCTCCAAAATTTGAGTTTTATACAAAGAACTACTGAAAACGGGAGCGTTGTCGTTAATATCTAAAACATTGATAATGATTTGTGATGTCCCCGACTTGGGTGGATTTCCTCCGTCTACTGCAGTTAATATTAGGTTTATATTTGCCTGTTTCTCTCGGTCTAAAGACTTCTGCAGCACTAGCTCGACCCCCACACTCTCCCCCCCTTTGTGTATTTCTAAAGAAAAATAATCATTCGTACTGAGCTTGTATGTATTAACATTGTTCTTTCCAACATCCAAATCCGATGCCCCTATCAGTCCAAATTTCCCTCCTGGCACAGTACTTTCAGCAATGTTAAGAGACTGTAAATTCTCAGAGAAAAAAGGTGCATTATCATTTATATCTAATACGTTTATCACTAAACGATAAAGCTTCAAAGGATCATTGATTACGGCCTCTATATTTACTGTACATTTTGTAGCCTTCGCACAAAGCTCCTCCCGGTCTATTTTCTCATTGACATAAAGAACGCCAGTCTTTAGATTTACGTCGAAATATTTTCTCTTTGATCCGGTAACAATCTGAAACATCCGGGACTCCAAATCCTGGACATTAAGGTTAAGATCCTTAGCGATATTTCCAACAGAAGTCCCCGGGTTCACCTCTTCTGATACGGAGTAAGAGAGCTGACCAGACACCGCTTCCCAGTAACAATCCAGCAGCAAAATCACTAGATATATCCCAAAAGGGCACCTTCTGATAGGGAAAAACATAATTCTATCCAACGCGGATAAAACATAGATCCAAATCAGACCAATCCCGTCCAAAAATCAACATAAGTGCGAAATACAACAAACCATTCTCTAAGCATTTGTAACAGCCAACGGGGAAATGGTTGTCGCACTGTTCTCTCTCGCCCTGCGTCTCTTTGTAACAAAGCCCTGAGAAATATCTTCATCCTCTGAATCTGGGAGGAGCCTCAAACCTCCAGAAACAACCGTCCAAATGTGATGGTCTACAACGTCCCCATGTGGCCATTTGAAATAACTGCATTCTACAACTACATTCAACATTAAACAGCTACAATGGAATGACTTGTATTCAGATAAACACCCATTTTTTGCAAACTAATTTCATATCAAAAGACAGAGAACATAGATGTGTAATTTATCACACGGATCATTTAACTCAACGCAATATGATCGCGATTTATTTTATTTATATATTGTTTGTTTTTGTTTGTCAGAATTAAGGATAGATGCTCATTTATTTCTGATATACAGGATACTGAAAAAGAAAGCTTGGCCTTACGTGAAATTAACAAGTTACGTGGTAACGCAGTAAAACATGTTAAAAGAAAATGGATAATGACGAATAAACATGAAAATATTTCCCTATGTCCCAACAAAACAAGGGACAAACTGAGTGTAATGATTTTATCCAAAAGGCATCTTGCCTAAAAGCGATGAAATTGGGAATTCACCATTCACCAGTTAATGCCAAGGATATTTAGAAATTCCAAATAAGCGTACAGGTCAGTGAAAGACTGCTTTTCGATTGTGAGGAGACACATTTTCCTCTTTGACCCCGAGAGATCGCACACAACACATTGAGACGCTTATTTCAGAACCATGGACAGCGGTATACACATATAATAGTGACTGAGAAGAAAAAGCTGACAAAGAAGAGCTGTATGTCAAGCCTCCAGATTGTCTTCAGCTATATTCGTGCTCTCTTTTAACAAAACTGCAAAGTCCATGAAAAAAATATTTTTTTTGTTGATCTGTTAGCAAAAAATCATTCAAAGTAAAGTAAAACAAATGGAGGGGCATCTTTTTCACACTTGGCTCACGACAGTAAAATAGGGGACCAATAGAGAAATATTTCTTTGTTGTCATATTCTTACCTTTTCTTTATTCGGTAAAGTCTGAGTCCGGCTAAAAGTGTCCCCTCCGTTAATACTGATCAGCTCGGCATCTACAGGCGGGAAGGGCGCGGGGAAAACCACTACGTCACTCTTCAGTGTGTCTGAGCTGAAACACACGTCATACTGCTGAGTAGATTTAGAGTAAGACCAGCTCCCGTCAGGGTGGGTGGTGATCATTGGGGCGCTGTACCTGCTGAAACTGCCGTCTGTCCTGTGGCATTTGACAGCTATTAAACCGATGAGGCTCAGTAGAAAGATCACTGACACCGACACAATGGCGATCAGCAAATACAGGTTTAAATCAGAGAAGCTCTCCTCCTTTATCGGCACGTGTCTGAACTGAGTCTGGATGTCAGCTGTGCTTTCAACCACCACTACATCAATAGACACAGTAGCTGACAGGGAGGGTTCTCCGTTATCACAAACCAACACCACCAACGGGTGAGTCTTCACGTCATTGTCACTCATTCGCCTCTTAGTCCTGATTTCCCCGGTGCTGGTTCCGATTCGGAAGAGGTTGGTTCCCTTGGGCTCAGAGATGTGATAAGAAAGCAGCGCATTGTAGCCAGAGTCTGCGTCTACAGCCCGGATCTTGGCCACAAAGTAGCCCGCTTCAGCAGAATAGGGAATGTTCTCACTGTTAACGGAGCCGTGCTCAGAATAGGGCGCGAGAATCCCGGGACTGTTGTCATTCTCATCCAGGATTAAAACGTTCACAGTCACGTTGCTGCTGAGCGGAGGAACACCAGAGTCTGTGGCCTGAACTTGAAACTGGAACGTGTTTAACTCCTCAAAGTTAAAAGACTGCAGGCTGACTATATCTCCAGTCTCTGAGTTGATATTTACCATTGTAGACAGCGGCATTGAGTTACTATTACTGTCTAAAAATGAATAGCTCACCTGGCCATTGTGATCGACATCAGCATCAACTGCTGATACTGTTTTAATGGTTGCTCCCACTTTACTGTTCTCTTTCAAGTAAACATTAATCACAGGCTCTGAGAAGCGAGGCGCGTTGTCATTGACATCAGACACGTCAACAGTAATGATGCTGGTGCTGGAGAGAGGTGGGGTCCCTTCATCAGTTGCTACGATAGTGACATTGTACTGAGCCTTACTTTCTCTGTCAAGCTTCCCATTGACTACTAACGAATAATAATTTTTGTAATTTGTTTCCAATTTAAAAGGAGGTTCATTTGCGATAACAGCCTGTACTTCACCGTTTTCCCCACCGTCTTTATCCAGCACAGAGACAAGTGCAATAGCAGTACCTACTTCAGCGTCCTCCTTCACTGTGTTCAGTAGTGACGTCACAGTGATCTCAGGAGCATTGTCATTTAGATCAATTACTTCTACCAGTACTTTACAATGAGCAGACATCGGGGGTTGTCCTTTGTCACTGGCCTGTGCGTGAATCTCAAACGCAGGATTTTCTTCATAGTCGATCTCACCTTTCACTAAGATTGCACCAGTTTGAGGATCAATTTGAAAAACATCTAATACGTGATCCTGACCTTTACTTCTTAAAGAGTATTCTATTTCCCTATTTAAACCTTCATCTGCGTCTGTTGCGTTCAAAATTAACACTGTTGTCCCCGTTGTCAAGTTCTCCAAAATTCGAGTTTTATACAAAGAACTACTGAAAACGGGAGCGTTGTCGTTATTATCTAAAACATTGATAATGATTTGTGATGTCCCCGACTTAGGTGGATTTCCTCCGTCTACTGCAGTTAATATAAGTTTTATACTTGCCTGTTTCTCTCGGTCTAAAGATTTCTGCAGCACTAGCTCGACCCCCACACTCTCCCCCCCTTTGTGTATTTCTAAAGAAAAATAATCATTCGTATTGAGCTTGTATGTATTAACATTGTTCTTACCAACATCCAAATCCGATGCCCCTATCAGTCCAAATTTCCCTCCTGGCACAGTACTTTCAGCAATGTTAAGATACTGTAAATTCTCAGAGAAAAAAGGTGCATTATCATTTATATCTAATACGTTTATCACTAAACGATAAAGCTTCAAAGGATCATTGATTACGGCCTCTATATTTACAGTACATCTTGTAGCCTTCGCACAAAGCTCCTCCCGGTCTATTTTCTCATTGACATAAAGAACGCCAGTCTTGAGATTTACGTCGAAATATTTTCTCTTTGATCCGGTAACAATCTGAAACATCCGGGACCCCAAATCCTGGATATTAAGATTAAGATCCTTAGCGATATCTCCAACAGAAGTCCCCGGGTTCACCTCTTCTGATACGGAGTAAGAGAGCTGCCCAGACACCGCTTCCCAGTAACAATCCAGCAGCAAAACCACTAGATATATCCCAAAAGGGCTCCTTCTGATTGGGAAAAACATAATTCTATCCAACGTGGATAAAACATAGATCCAAATCAGACCAATCTCGTCAAAAATTTAAATTAAGAGTGAAATACAAGAATCCATTTTCTATGCATTTTTAACAGGCAGTGGGAAATGGTTGTCGCACCGTTCTCTCTCGCCCTGCGTCTCTTTGTAACAAAGCCCTGAGAAATATCTTCATCCTCTGAATCTGGGAGGAGCCTCAAACCTCCAGAAACAACCGTCCAAATGTGATGGTCTACAATGTCTCCATGTGGCCATTAGAAATAACTGCATTCTACAACTACATTCAACATTAAACAACTACAATGGAATGACTTGTATTCAGATGAACACCCATTTTTTGCAAACTAATTTCAAACCAAAAGACAGAGAACATAGATGTGTAATTTATCACACAGATCATTTCACTCAACGCAATATGATCGCCATGTGTTTTATTTATTTATTGTTGGTTTTTGTTTGTCAGAATTAAGGATAGATGCTCATTTATTTCTGATATACAGGATACTGAAAAAGAAAGCTTGGCCTTACGTGAAATTAACAAGTTACGTGGTAACGCAGTAAAACATGTTAAAAGAAAATGGATAATGACGAATAAACATGAAAATATTTCCCTATGTCCCAACAAAACAAGGGACAAACTGAGTGTAATGATTTTATCCAAAAGGCATCTTGCCTAAAAGCGATGAAATTGGGAATTCACCATTCACCAGTTAATGCCAAGGATATTTAGAAATTCCAAATAAGCGTACAGGTCAGTGAAAGACTGCTTTTCGATTGTGAGGAGACACATTTTCCTCTTTGACCCCGAGAGATCGCACACAACACATTCAGACGCTTATTTCAGAACCATGGACAGCGGTATACACATATAATAGTGACTTAGAAGAAAAAGATGAAAAAGAAGAGGTGTATGTCAAGCCACCAGATTGTCTTCAGTTAAATTAGTGCTCTCTTTTAACAAAGAGGCAAACTACCTTTTTTGTTGACTTGTTAGCAAGAAATCATTCAAACTAAAGCAAAACAAGTGGAGGGGCATCTTTTTTAACACTTTACTCACGACAGTAAAATAGGGGACCAATGGAGAAATATTTATTTGTTGTCATATTCTTACCTTTTCTTTATTCGGTAAAGTCTGAGTCCGGCTAAAAGTGTCTCCTCCGTTAATACTGATCAGTTCCGCATCTACGGGCGGAAACGGTGCCGGGAAAACCACTACGTCACTCTTCAGTGTGTCTGAGCTGAAACACACGTCATACTGCTGAGTAGATTTAGAGTAAGACCAGCTCCCGTCAGGGTGGGTGGTGATCATTGGGGCGCTGTACCTGCTGAAACTGCCGTCTGTCCTGTGGCATTTGACAGCTATTAAACTGATGAGGCTCAGTAGAAAGATCACTGACACCGACACAATGGCGATCAGCAAATACAGGTTTAAATCAGAGAAGCTCTCCTCCTTTACCGGCACGTGTCTGAACTGAGTCTGGATGTCAGCTGTGCTTTCGACCACCACTACATCAATAGACACAGTAGCTGACAGGGAGGGTTCTCCGTTATCACAAACCAACACCACCAACGGGTGAGTCTTCACGTCATTGTCACTCATTCGCCTCTTAGTCCTGATTTCCCCGGTGCTGGTTCCGATTCGGAAGAGGTTGGTTCCCTTGGGCTCAGAGATGTGATAAGAAAGCAGCGCATTGTAGCCAGAGTCTGCGTCTACAGCCCGGATCTTGGCCACAAAGTAGCCCGCTTCAGCAGAATAGGGAATGTTCTCACTGTTAACGGAGCCGTGCTCAGAATAGGGCGCGAGAATCCCGGGACTGTTGTCATTCTCATCCAGGATTAAAACGTTCACAGTCGCGTTGCTGCTGAGCGGAGGAACACCAGAGTCTGTGGCCTGAACTTTAAACTGGAACGTTTTTATCTCCTCAAAGTTAAAGGACTGCAGACTGACTATGTCTCCGGTCTCTGAGTTGATGTTTACCATTGTAGACAGCGGCATTGAGTTACTATTACTGTCTAAAAATGAATAGCTCACCTGGCCATTTTGATCGACATCAGCGTCAACTGCTGATACTGTTTTAATGGTTGCTCCCACTTTACTGTTCTCTTTCAAGTAAACATTAATCACAGGCTCTGAGAAGCGAGGCGCGTTGTCATTGACATCAGAAACGTCAACAGTAATGATGCTGGTGCTGGAGAGAGGTGGGGTCCCTTCATCAGTTGCTACGATAGTGACATTGTACTGAGCCTTACTTTCTCTGTCAAGCTTCCCATTGACTACTAACGAATAATATTTTTTGTAGTTTGTTTCCAATTTAAAAGGAGGTTCATTTGCGATTACAGCCTGTACTAAACCGTTTTTCCCACCGTCTTTATCCAGCACAGAGATAAGTGCAATAGCAGTACCTACTTCAGCGTCCTCCTTCACTGTGTTCAGTAGTGACGTCACAGTGATCTCAGGAGCGTTGTCATTTAGATCAATTACTTCTACCAGTACTTTACAATGAGCAGACATCGGAGGTTGTCCTTTGTCACTGGCCTGTGCGTGAATCTCAAACGCAGGATTTTCTTCATAGTCGATCTCACCTTTCACTAAGATTGCACCAGTTTGAGGATCAATTTGAAATACATTTAATACGTGATTCTGACCTTTACTTCTTAAAGAGTACTCTATTTCACTGTTTAAACCTTCATCTGCGTCTGTTGCGTTCAAAATTAACACTGTTGTCCCCGTTGTCAAGTTCTCCAAAATTTGAGTTTTATACAAAGAACTACTGAAAACGGGAGCGTTGTCGTTAATATCTAAAACGTTGATAATGATTTGTGATGTTCCCGACTTGGGTGGATTTCCTCCGTCTACTGCAGTTAATGTGAGTTTTATAATAGGTTGTTTCTCTCGGTCTAAAGACTTCTGCAGCACTAGCTCGACCCCCACACTCTCTCCCCCTTTGTGTATTTCTAAAGAAAAATAATCATTCGTATTGAGCTTGTATGTATTAACATTGTTCTTACCAACATCCAAATCCGATGCCCCTATCAGTCCAAATTTCCCTCCTGGCACAGTACTTTCAGCAATGTTAAGAGACTGTAAATGCTCAGAGAAAAAAGGTGCATTATCATTTATATCTAATACGTTTATCTCTAAACCATAAAGCTTCAAAGGATTATTTATTACGGCTTCTATATTCACGGTACATTTTGTAGCCTTCGCACAAAGCTCTTCTCGGTCTAATTTTTCATTGACATAAAGGACACCAGTCTTGAGATTTACATCGAAATATTTTCTCTTTGATCCGGTAACAATCTGAAACATCCGGGACTCCAAATCCTGGATATTAAGATTAAGATCCATAGCGATATTTCCAACAGAAGTCCCCGGGTTTACTTCTTCTGATACGGAGTAAGAGAGCTGCCCAGACACCGCTTCCCAGTAACAATCCAGCAGCAAAACCGCTAGATATATCCCAAAAGGGCTCCTCATGATCGGGAAAAACATAATTCTATCCACCGTGAACAACGCATAGATCCAAATCAGACCAATCTCGTCAAAAATTCAAATTAAGAGTGAAATACAAGAATCCATTTTCTATGCATTTTTAACAGCCAACGGGGAAATGGTTGTCGCACCGTTCTCTCTCGCCCTGCGTCTCTTTGTAACAAAGCCCTGAGAAATATCTTCATCCTCTGAATCTGGGAGGAGCCTCAAACCTCCAGAAACAACCGTCCAAATGTGATGGTCTACAATGTCCCCATGTGGCCATTTGAAATAACTGCATTCTACAACTACATTCAACATTAAACAGCTACAATGAAATGACGTATTCTGACGGACACTCATTTTTGCAAACTAATCAATTTTATACTACAAGACAGACATAGATGTGTAATTTATCACACGGATAATTCAACTCAGCACAATATGATCGTGATATGTTTATTTTTTGTTTTTTTCAGAACGAAGGATAGAACCTCACTTCTTTCTGATTTACATGATATTGAGGCAAAAAGCTTGGCCCTGATTGAAACGCACGTGGTAACGCAGTAAAATATTAATAAGTGCAGAAAGAAGGCAGAAAATGGATATTGACAAATAAACCTGAACATATTTCCCTATTTTCCAACAAAACAAGGAACAAACTGAGTGCAATGATTTTATCCAAACATACATCTTGCCTAAAAGCGATGAAATTGGGTATTCACCATTCACCAGTTAATAACAGGCATATTTAGAAATTCCTAATAAGCGTACCGGTCAGTGAAAGATTGCTTTTCGATTGTAAGGAGACTCATTTTCCTCTTTGACCCCTGGAGTTCGCACACAACACATTCAGCTTGTTTCAGCACCATGGACAGTGATAAAAACATATAATATTGGCTAAACAAAAACTGACAGAGATGTATGTGAACTTACCAGATTGTCTTTAATTATATATTAGCACTCTTTTAATAAAAAGGCAATTAACTTGCAGAAATATTTCCAAGTTTTTATATTCTTACCTTTTCTTTGTTGGGTAAAGTCTGAGTCCGGCTAAAAGTGTCTCCTCCGTTAATACTGATCAGTTCCGCATCTACAGGCGGGAACGGCGCGGGGAAAACCACTACGTCACTCTTCAGTGTGTCTGAGCTGAAACACACGTCATACTGCTGAGTAGATTTAGAGTAAGACCAGCTCCCGTCAGGGTGGGTGGTGATCATTGGGGCGCTGTACCTGCTGAAACTGCCGTCTGTCCTGTGGCATTTGACAGCTATTAAACTGATGAGGCTCAGTAGAAAGATCACTGACACCGACACAATGGCGATCAGCAAATACAGGTTTAAATCAGAGAAGCTCTCCTCCTTTATCGGCACGTGTCTGAACTGAGTCTGGATGTCAGCTGTGCTTTCAACCACCACTACATCAATAGACACAGTAGCTGACAGGGAGGGTTCTCCGTTATCACAAACCAACACCACCAACGGGTGAGTCTTCACGTCATTGTCACTCATTCGCCTCTTAGTCCTGATTTCCCCGGTGCTGGTTCCGATTCGGAAGAGGTTGGTTCCCTTGGGCTCAGAGATGTGATAAGAAAGCAGCGCATTGTAGCCAGAGTCTGCGTCTACAGCCCGGATCTTGGCCACAAAGTAGCCCGCTTCAGCAGAATAGGGAATATTCTCACTATTAACGGAGCCGTGCTCAGAATAGGGCGCGAGAATCCCGGGACTGTTGTCATTCTCATCCAGGATAAAAACGTTCACAGTCGCGTTGCTGCTGAGCGGAGGAACACCAGAGTCTGTGGCCTGAACATTAAACTGGAACGTTTTTAACTCCTCAAAGTTGAAAGACTGTAGACTGACTATATCTCCAGTCTCTGAGTTGATATTTACCATTGTAGACAGCGGCAGTGAGTTACTATTAACGTCTAAAAATGAATAGCTCACCTGGCCATTCTGGTCAACGTCAGCATCAACTGCAGACACCGTTTTAATAATTACTCCTACTGGACTGTTCTCTTTCACATAAACATTAATCATGGGCTCTACAAAAATGGGTGCATTGTCATTGACATCAGAAATGTGTACAGTAATAACGCTGGTGCTGGAGAGAGGGGGAGTTCCTTTATCAGTAGCTGTGATGGTCACGTTGTGCTGAGAGACACTCTCTCTGTCTAGGGGCCCATCAACAACCAATGAATAATAGTTTTTGTAATTTGTTTCGAGTTTGAATGGAACGTTATTATTTGTGATCTGACATTTTACTTCACAATTTTTACCACCATCTTTATCGAGAACTGACACAAGAGCAATAGCAGTGCCTACATTAGCGTCCTCTTTCACCGTGTTACGTAGTGACGTCACAGTGATCTCAGGAGCATTGTCATTTAAGTCCACCACCTCTACGAGTACTTTACAATGAGAAGACATCGGTGGCTGGCCTTTGTCACTGGCCTCTACACGAATCTCAAAGGCCTTTCTTTCTTCAAAGTCTATATTGCCTTTTACCGTAATGGTACCCGTTTGACGTTCAATTTCGAATATATCAAGTATGTGGTCTTGATCTTTGCTTCTGAGGGAATACACAATCTCACTGTTTAGGCCTTCATCTGCATCGGTGGCGTTCACAGAGACTACTGTTGTGCCTGGTGGTGTGTTTTCGGGAATTTGAGTCTTATACAAAGATTTGCTGAATACTGGAAGGTTATCGTTATTGTCTAAAACATGAATAACAAGCTGTGAGCTACCAGACTTCGGAGGATTCCCTCCATCTACAGCGGTCAGAGTCAGTCTAATCACAGGCTGTTTCTCTCGGTCTAAAGCTTTCTGCAGCACTAACTCGGCAGACACAGTCTCCCCTGTTTTGTGCACTGCCAAAGAGAAATGTTCATTCTGGCTTAGTTTGTATGTGTTGACTCCATGTTTTCCCGCATCTGCATCAGTTGCCTCAGATAAAGCGAATTTCACACCTGGTAAAGTACTTTCTGCAATGTCTAAATTTTGTGATTTAGCTGTAAACAATGGAGCATTATCATTTACATCTAAAATGTCTACTTCGACACGATAAAGCTTCAATGGGTTATTTATCACGGCCTCTACACTTACTGTACATTTGGGTTCCTCTGCGCAAAGCTCCTCTCTGTCTATTTTCTCATTGACGTACAGAACCCCAGTCTTAAGATTTACCTCGAAAAATTTTCTCTTTGATCCGGTAACAATCTGAAACATACGGGCCTCCAAATCTTGTACATTTAGGTCAAGATCTTTAGCGATATTTCCAACAGAAGTCCCCGGGTTCACCTCCTCTGAGACGGAGTAGGCGAGCTGCCCAGACACCGCTTCCCAGTAAAGATCCAGCAGAACAAGCACTAGATATATCCCAGTAGAGCTCCATCTACACGGCGAAGACATAGTTCTATCCAACCTGAACAAAGCATAAATCCAAATTGCCAATCCAGGTCGAATATTTCAGACAGTAAGGAAGATATCAGTCGAAGTGAGCTTTAAATATAGACGGTATAGACGAATCTGTTCTTCCCTCGTTCGTCGTCTCTTTATAACAAAGCCTTCAGAAACGTCCCTGCCATCTGAAAACGGGAGGGGCCTAGATGTGCCAGAGAGTAGCGCTCACTCCGATGGATCAACAGTGGCGCCACGTGGTAAAAGAGGTGATGTGCAGACAGCATTCAGAGAGCATTCAAAAAGCGATGTAGCCTCCTGAGTTTCTATTAAATCATATCAAGCATATTATTTAATGTCAGGACACGAAAATAATACCATATGTTATCCAAACAACATACTATTAAGGTACTTTATTCCCATTAGAGAATATATGGTTTGTGTTTATATATGGCTGAACAAGACATTTCAGCACCATGGACAGCACATTAGAGCATGTCATGAATGGAGAGCAGTTTCTGTCTGGATGTGTGTGACATTGCCAAAACCGTCCTTCAAATATTAAGTCCCGATCCCAACACACACACACACACACACACACACACACACACACACAGCATCTCTCTACCTCCTTCTCCCCCTCTACCCCACTCTTTTTCCGTTTTACATATATTAATTCAGACATGAACTTACATAAGCGACTAAGCAAAGAAAGTAAAGGACTTGGTCTCGCAACATGAACATGACATGACAACAACCAGGTTTCCATAGATCAGGCCTTTTATGTGGCTTGACATCAAATATGTGTGATTCTTTCTTTTTTGTTTATATCCTGCTGTCCTGGAGATAATTTCTGAGTAATAATACAAGTCAATCAACCCTTTCATTATAATGTCAAACTTGAAATGAGTAGAAGGACTAGAAACTTGTGTAAATAATGAATGAATTCATAACACACAGTGTATTTTGTATATTGGCATTAGTAAACATTGACCAAAAGGTTTTGAAATTAATAAGCCTTTCCATCTCACTGCACCCACATATCTCCCTCTGTTTTATCTCTTTCTCTTCATAATATGGCCTTTAAGGCAATAAATAGATTCATACGACCTTCCTATTCTACTCCACTCATGGACACAGGAGGGACATTTGTCTGCTGTGGGGTATTTTGGTGAATTCTGGTGTTTACCCACATCTCCACAGAGACAGTAGTCATGAGCTTATGAACGTTCCCTCGTTTGTAATCCCAGGATTAAGCCCTGGATGCAGAAACTCCTGTCCTATTTCCATTCCCTAGGAAACATGATTTGATTTGAAAATATTAATAATCATCACATACTGAGTCACAGTCGTCTCTTCCCCAAAACGCAATAACAATAATAGCCCACAAAGGATGACCTGTGCACACAATTTTCATAATGTATGGCAAAATAAAAACTGTCTCCATACAAGGACACTGAGCAAAATGCACATGTAGGCTATGTATATGCGCGCGCACACACACACACACACACACACACACACACACACACACACACACACACACACAAAGAGCGATATATGCAAACCACCTGGTCTTCCAGACCTAGACAGCCTATGATGGAACTGAGTGATTCATAGTTTATTTGTAGGTCACTGTCTACTGTCTATACTGCATTGCGCTGACCTTACAGGACTGCTGCAGCCCAAGCTAATCTGACAGGACATAACTTTCTCACACAGAAAACACTACACAAAAGTTTTTATACTTAGCGGCGCAAAGATAATTTCTTTTTTAAAAAGGTGATGTGGATGCAGCTTGCCACGGATGCTGCTTTGTGGCCTGCTGACCCGTTACCCTATTTTGTAGGGCAAATGTACAAGCCAGTTAAATGTGTGATAAACGTCTGCACTATCCTCCCATTACAGCTCTCCAAGAAATAATAACAAAAAAGCTATGGTGATGTTTCAATTTACAACCCACGAGTACAGTAAGAACTGCATGACCCACATTTATGGGTGACATTGGAGGCTGTAGCATTGACCCCACCCTGAGAACACAGCCAGGCCCTCTTACTGAGCATGCCCACTAGGCCATGTGGAGGAAGCATTGATCATGCCACAGAAGTGTGAAAGATGCTGATGACATAGAGCCACCACATCATCTCCTCTTCCACTGACAGATACAGCTGGGCTGGCCTACTCCACTGGGAAGCATCCGCAGAGGGGGTCAATGAATCAATTAGCAACTATACGTACTACTGCAGAGACAATGATGATACTATACAAACACACACACACACACACACACACACACACACACACACATACACACACAGACAATTTGTGTGTGCTATTGCCATATTATAGTGCATTAGTTGGTAAACTCAACCATGCCCTTATTGAGGCAATTTTGAGGCAATTTTTCAGTCCCATTTTCACTTATTAATTCCGTATGCATTGATGAAAGTCACATTTCCTGAGGATATGATAATTGAATGCGCTGAATAATTAATAGTGAATAAATGCTGGTTAAATAAAGATCCACAATATTTGGTCCCTGAACAGATAAGTGATGCACGATGAATCCAGTGGTTAACTACGTGTGTGCATGTTAGTCTGCCTGCCAGTCTGTGGTTTACCTCTCGTGATTGAGTTTCAGGAAGAAATGGTAGGGGGAAGACCAAGAGCGTTGTGGTATGATGGGGCGGGGGAGCAGTGAAAAGTAGGTGATGGAAAGAGAGAGAGAGAAAGAGAGAGAGAGAGAGAGAGAGAGAGAGAGAGAGAGAGATGTTTTTGGGTGTGTTCACTGCATTGTTAAAGGGCTGCCAATCAGTAGATTCACAAATATTTTACATTATATTGTAAAATAATATAATGATATTCTCATAATCCTTTGAATGTAGCCATCAGTATGTGTTTGCGCCTGTGAGTAAGTGTGTGTTTAGGGGCGTGTACCGTACTGTGCATCTGTGTGAGTGCATTGAGTAGATGGGGGAAGGGTGTTGTCGGAACATGCTCTAAGGCGAGTCTCCCCCCGCCTCTTTTCTCCTCTCTCCTTCTGCACAGCTCTCTCGTCTCCATGGCAACGACATCTCATGGGCTGACATGATGCATGTGTGCACGCACAAACACACACACAGGAGAAACACACTAATACACCAGGCTATGGGCTCAAAAGGCAGTGGATAGTGTGAAAGGTAACACAATTCCTTCTGGATTTCCTACCCATTTCTATAGTGCTCTTCTATTCAGACTGAGTTCTTATCTGTTACTGTTCCCAGTCACGCTGCAGTGTCTCACTGAACAAAGCAGATCACAGCATAATGACAGGCGGAAACATGCACACACTCACACTCACATACACAAACACACACATACGCATACACACAGCAGGCCGGCCAGGGTTGCAGTTGGGCTGCTCATGCATTGGTAATGTAGCTCTGCAACAGCATATTCACTATGACAGGTCCACTTTAGCAGCAGCGCCTGCTTCTCTTTCCACCCCCACACCCCCACAGAGAGGCTGACCTTCTCATTCAGCCATGCCCAGCCCCCTGTACCCTCTCTGGGCCAGGGCTCTGGAGACACCCCCACCCCACCCACCTCCTCTCCTCTGCAGTCCACAGACTACATCCTGCTTTGTGTGGACAGATACTGATGTCATACTGTGTTGTTTGTGTATGGGGAGTTCAGCTAATTAGGGCATGAGGGGGCAGCATACACCGTGTGGAGGTTTCCTTCTTGATTTAATAACTAGCTTCCAGAACAACACCTCCATTATGGAAAACTAAACAGGCAGGGTTGATGCCTATTGTTCAGATCGATTCCTCCATACCTTGTTTGTGTGTGTCTGTCTGAGGTGTAGAACCATATTCACTTTTGTAATATGACTCACACAGCACTGGATTGTAGAAACAGTGTGACTAGAACCACACCCTAATGCAGTAGTACACTAATGACTTAAGTACTCTGACACAGCAGAAGGGATGGAGGGAGGGAAAGAGAAGGATAGATGAGGAGAAAGACACTGGAATGTAATGTCATAGAGAGAGAAGATAGAGTGAAATAAAAGAAGAGGAAGCAGGTTGTAGTAACGAGTGGGGGAGGAACAGATAAGCCTCTTGGAAGAAAAGGGAATGTAAAAATAGAAGGAAATGTAATCATCTTTTCATGAGATCAGAATTTCCAAAATGTGAAAATTACATGCATATCTACCACATGGCATTTAGAATCGCTGAGCAAATTGGATATTCCTGTAATTTATTTTTCACAACCAAAAATAATTCCCGTAATTCGAAATCTGCATACATGCACCGACACACACCCAGAGATGTAGGCATACACACAAACGCACACAAAGATCATGAGAGAGAGAGAGAGAGAGTGAGGAATTGCTCCTTGTATTTAATCCAACTACCACTTAATCATTTATTTCCAAATCTGCGCTCGCCTCCACTGGTTCCTGGAATAAGTAGGACAGGGGCGGGTCTGGGAAACATGAGCCGGAACAAGATGAAAACCAGGACACAGCAATATGGAATGTGCCCATGCACACACACACTAGAGACAGACCAACACACTGTTCACTCATTTGGAAAGTAGTGGCACAATGCCCAAAAATCACATAATTAGTTACTCTACTGTAAAATAACAGGCAGAGAAAAGAGCATGCCATTGTTGCCAAGGCTATTGCTCCATTTGATGGAGTGATGAGTTGTAACGGCTTAATTGGAGAGACATGACAGTAGTACTTTGGCTTTAACCTATTACATGTAGTCTTCCTACATATCCACTGTTCCTAATAAAGTATCTATGCCATGCTTTCTACTTTTCTGCACATTTTTCCAGACACTTCTACATTCTAGCTGATGTTTCAACCACCTTTTTTTCAACAGTGCACCCACACTCACACATATATCCACACATTGTTCTCATTTGATAGAATGACACTGCCCACCCCATCAGTAGAATATGTCACTTTACAGAAGATACGTAGACTGCGTAAAGGGCCCTCTGATTACTAATGTCAATGTAGTCTCAATACGCGGAAACTATGCTATCAGTGCTCACGTCAAAACCAGACCAGTCATGCTACCATTACCTAAGTCAACAGAGTGTGGTGTGTTATTGAAGCTGCAGCGTTGAATCAAATTGGTAGTCAACAGCAACAGCACGCATGCCAGTGTCTGGGTTTGGAGTTTAGCTGCAGGGAAAATGCATAGAGAGGATCTGACACACAAACAAGCAAACAAAAACCCTCCGTCTTTCTCAGAGATGTGGCCAAGTGTGGACTTGATGTGTGTGTGTATGTGTGCTAGAGAGAGAGAGAGAGAGTAAGAGAGTGTGAGTGTGAGTGTGAGTGTGAGTGTGAGTGTGTGTGTGTGTGAGAGAGAGAGAGAGAGAGAGAGAGAGAGAGAGAGAGAGAGAGAGAGAGAGAGAGAGAGAGAGAGAGAGAGAGAGAGAGAGAGAGAGAGAGAGATGTGTTTGTATGCATGAATTTCACTCATATATAGCTCATTGAGAATGTCATGTGTGACTCATTCTATTAAAAAACACTCTACCTAATCCAGCAAATAGATTGCAGTAGCTTACAAACAGTCATGGTGTCCTTTGCAACAGCAGACCAACCATTTTATCAAAGCTGTGAACATGATTGGTTGTTCAGTAAGGTTTGGTAACAGCAAAGGCAGCATGGAAATCTCTGATTGGTTGGCTAGAATGAATGTGACTGTAATGGACACTCTGATTGGCTCTACATTGTGCCTAGCGACAAAGGCAGTGTCCGATAGATCTCTGCTTCCCCAGTGAACAGCTGCATCATAATTGATTCACTACCTCCCCTCCCTTGTATCCATGGTGACACAGATGCGGCCCCCCTCAGACTCCCTTCCTGCCCCCCACCTCTCCACCCCGTCTTTATGAGCACTTTGTCCATGTGCCAAGGACAGGGCATTGGCACACACACCCCTAATCACACCCATACACACACCTTTGGTGAATCCCAGAAGATTTAGGGTTAGATTTCACTTCATTATGCACATTCATGTATTTCGCATATAATACATACATTTAGCATATAACAGCATATAAGACACACACACACAGACACACACACACACAGAAACAATCTCAACCAAACCATTTTTGTGGGATTAAAAATAAATCTAGCTTTATAGTCAGGCATGGATAACCTAGATTTGTCGATCAAACAGTTCACTGGGGGAGAGGGCATGGACACGTGCTTGGTTTAAAGTAGACTGAGCAGAAAATGAGTTGGACCCGCTATTCATGGATCAATAAAGACACAGAAACCCATTAGCAATACCAGTCAATACAAAAATACACACAGAGTTGGAACAAGATAAATAATTGAATGTATTGACACACAGACACACATACAGTACAAGTGAAATGGTTGGTATTTTCCGCTTTTTGCCACAAGGGGGAGACTTTCTTTTCTTTTTCTTTGTTCTCTAGAGCTGAAGGGAGCGGTTTCACACACACACACACACACACACACACACACACACACACACACACACTGCAGTCAGAGGCAGGCAAAGCTACATAATGTTATATTAGATTAGCACACACACACTCCACAAACCGTATCAATGGTACAGATACACTAGCTGTCTTCGTGTCTGCCACACATTTCTCTTGCCTGCGGAAATGAAAAAGCCAACTCTCCCAGATAGGGAAAGCAGATGTGGACATATCTAACAATACCTGACACACTCTCAGCCAGCCTGATACATATCAAAACAATGACTTGCAACAGAGAGAAAGACAGGGAGATAATTCAATCGTGCTACAGCTGAAGCTATGCAGAGTAGATCACCGACAGAGTATACACCTACAGATGCAGATAACAAGAACAAATACACAGCAACCACAAAGTATAAATACACAGCTCTTTACAAAACCTATTCTTTATTTCACAAATCTAGCCTGAAATCACAAACTTACTATAATACCTATAATGATTATCCACACTTTGGCTGTCTCTTATTTTCCATGGATCAGCATACAAGACATATCCATGTATCTTTAAAGCATTGTGTAATGCCTATTTTTGCTTTCTTATTAGTTATGCAGTATTGAGTATGCAGCATGCAGTGCTGCATATGAATTGCAGAGCAGTGCATTGCAGGTCCAGGCCTGCTGCATGAGGCCTTGGCCCATTTCTTTAAATAAGGGCCTGAATAATAGAGGAGAGTGCTGGTCTGCAGAGAATCAGACATTGGAAGCAGTTTGAAGTGGTTTTGTGAGACTGCTCCACTTTCCACAGAAAATGAAGATGATAACTATTTATAAAATAATGACTTGGCTGGTGATCATTCTTGCTGCAGCCCTGCAGCTCTTTTAGAATAGCAAACACCATCTTCCACTCTCATCAGCATCAAAACTTAATCAGCTACATGGACATCACCTTAGCACATAAGAGATACATATAAGATAACATAAGATAAGCTTCTTTTACTGTGGTGAGGATGTGCTTAGCCTTTAAGATCTAGGTGCAACGTGTGTGTGTGTGTGTATCTATATGTGTTTGCTATATGTGTTTACTTTGTTCATCTGCACTGAGGTTACATGAGCTAAGATGGAATGGCATGTATTATCACTGACAATAAACCATACAACAAATGCATCCTAGAAAAGAACATAACATAACGTCTGTGAGAGAGGAGAGGAGGATTAAAACTAATAACAGTAGAAAATAAACTTACAACAAAATATAGTAGAAATATAATACAAATATAATAGACAAAATTCTTGAAGGAAGACTACAGACTTGGAGAGAGATGGAGGGGAGTTAAGCCCCTGTGATTTTAACAATATACACACTGCCATAAGGAGAAGAACAGTGAGTGAAAGGAATTTAATCTCCATGATCTGTCTCAAAATTTTCTTTGACAAGTATCGTCTTCAAGAATAAGTTAGCCTTAAGAATAACACACAGTTTCCTCGCCTTGTTTATGTGTTTTCGATCTTGCAACACTCTTTGCAACGAGCTTGCAACATTCTTTTTTTTTTTTTTACGAAGCCATAAAAATATTTTGCACACAGGCCTGAAAAGACCAAAAGAGAAGACATTAGGGAGAATAATGGGACACATAGTAAAAACCAAAGAATAATAACAGAAGTATTAATTCACATTAATTCACATTCTAACAGGGGTAAAGCCAAAGGTGGTGCCAGATAAACCATCAAACTGAAGCAGATGAGGAGACAGCAGAGAGAAAAGAAAAGATGTCAACAGCAGCCTGGACTTCATCTGAGTTTGAGTGGCGTCCTAATTTATTCTCTCTGCTGCTGATTTTACAAAGCTACTCTTCATGGCATCATTAAGACGATTCCTCCTAATCGCATTAGAAGAGCACATAGTAGAATTATCACTTTACACAGTTAGCGGAAGACCTAATCCAGGAAAACTGGGAATACTGAAAGCACTGGCAAAATGGGAAGATTGCTTTGAGATAGATTTCTAATTCAAAGCACCTGGAGGAAGAGGGAGAATTATGTGTGGGTTTTTTTGCGGGCGTCTGATAAGGCACAGTAGAAGCACTATGTGCACATTCCATTGCTTCACTACTCCATTAGACGACAAGGCAAAGTGAATCAGGATTAGGAAGGACACTAGGCAGTAAACAAGGGCTTAGGGAACAATTCTATTCCAGTCTCATCACAAAGACCCCCATGTACAGGAGTCATTAAACAAGCAGACCAGACTCCTTGCTATTTTGGGGGTATGTTTTTCAATTGTCTTGTTTGTTTCTTCTCAGATCTGCTCCTCTAACATGCAACTCACATTAGATTCAGATTCTCACTTCATTACCTGGCACAATGCATTGAAGATTTAGTTGATCTAGTCCATGCATCGTACGCTCAATGGCCTTGTTACTGGCTATGACACACTGCTGACATCTAAACCATCAGACTAGACTCATCAGAACACACAGCGACACGCTGAGAGTGACGCACACAGACCTGGACTGTTTACTCTTTGTTGGGGGGTAAGCTAGACAGACGGACAGACAGACAGGCAGTAACACACACACACACACACACACACACACACACACACACACACACACACACACACACACACACACACACACACACACACACACACACACACACACACACACACACTATGGCTGCACAATTAATCATAGGTAATGGTATATCACAATTTTATGTTTCCACATCAAGAACCATGTAATTTGGTGAAAGTGAAAGTGATGGTGTGATATGTCAAGAGCTTCCATTACACACAACATGCACCCATGTGACCAAAACTAAAGTTAAGACGGAGAAGCAGGCAGCTTTGGTGGGACAGAAAGAGAGAAATCTTACAGAGACCATCTTTGGAAAAATGTAGCGGCGAGCAAAGTAGTAAAGAACGGATAGGCCCAACAGAGAGGAAGACCAGAACCAGAGAGAAAAGTCCCAAGTTGACACTCCCAAGTGTGGACATAAAAATGTTGTTTAGTTCTTAAAAAAAAGTATCATCCCCTGTCCTTTGGAGATACAATGGTTTTAAACCAGATGATGATAAACAAGTGCAGATTCTGTTTGCCTTAAGGTTGCAGCAGTGGTCCAAAGTAATAAAGTAGTAATTATTTATTATTTCAAATATAAATATGGACCACAATAGGAGTAAGATGGTAAGAGTGAAAACAAGACCTTCTAGCTGCTGCTATTTAAAGAAATACTGCACTGAAAAAAAGTACAAATATATGTTAGAGTAAAAGTGCAATAAAATAATTTTTATTCCTTAAACAGACATAAATAATTGTGATTAATGATTGTGACTGCACTATTTAGCAAAATAATCGTGATAATCATTTTTGCCATAATCATGTAGCCATAACACACACAGACACACACAGACACACAGACACACACACATTGAAGTAATGTCATTATTGCCTCATGGCTATACCAAGCATTGGCAGAGCTTTGTCCTCAAAAATGTCACTTGATCAGAATGACACGGTCAATAAAGTGTTAGGCCTAGTTGACAACGTAGAGATGTATCACGTAATACTTAAGATGCTAGCGGTCCTCTGTGGCTCAACTGGTAGAGCATGGCACTAAAACAACCAGGGTTAGGGGGCAGATTCCCATTGCAATTACCTATGCTAAGAATGTATGCACATATGGCGAGACATTAAAAGGATAAGTGTCAGTCTAATGGCATATGTGAGAATACTGTGGAATCTGAAACCATGTCATGTCAGTATAAGTCATGTTGAGTCAAACCTATTTCTCTAGCCCTTCATCACAAAGCATGTCTCAAAGGACTTTACAGATCCTGCAACAATCCTTCCTTGATCTAACTAATCAACAATCAGTCACAAAACAAAATGATGCAATACAGTATGAAAACAAAGTACAATATACAAATAGCATGTCTGACAGTCCTCACACTGCAAATGAAGAAGCCATTTACAACCAAAAAACAACATCAGTTTAAGAAAGAATAGTCCAACCAAGCACTCTGGCTTCACATAGGACACAGACAGTAACACAGGGAAGACTCAGATTCTTTTGTCTTTGGCTCCATGCCTAGGGCTGTAAAGGGTCAGACTGAGGTTTGGCAGTGCTTCCTATGTTGCTACTTCTGCTTCAGTCATATGGCTGAGAGAAAAAGATTGCCGCTCTAAAAGGTGGGGAGCATGCTGGATGGAATAAAGAATAAAGGGCAAAAAAATATATATATCCCAATAGCAATCAGCAACAAAATTGAGATTAAAAAATGTAAATGAAAAGAGAGGCAAGAGAGAAAGAACAAGCCAGTCTCTGAACCGAGTGCTGAGTGGGGAGAAAGAGAAAGGTGTCAGCCATTTTCTATCAGCCTGCACTCACACAAAGCGACAGAAGGGGGCATAAGAGAGAGCACCAGCCAGAGGAAATCAGATTGTGTGGGAGGTGGACAGGAAAGAAGAAAACCAGAGAAAGAGATTCTTTGTGTGAGGAGGAGAGTGAAAGGAGGTTTGGAGAGAAAGAGAGGGATTGAAGAAACGAGCACGCAGGCAAAGGAAGGGAAACCGTTGCAGGGAGAAGATGAGAAGGAATGTACATCAGGCTGAAAACAAGAGGACAGGACAGTGATAAGGGGGATAAAGTAGGGAGAAGGGGGAAAGGCGGCTGGAGGGAGGAGAGAGTGGGATATGTCTGACTCATTCAGGCTTACAGCATAACACTCATCTCACCCATATCTCATTGTTTAATTCATACACTGCACCCACAAGATAAGATGGCGGGAGACATAAGAGAACATTGACTGACAGAACACACACACACACACACACACACACACAGAGGGGTGTGGCTAACGTGCATCACATAAGCAGGTCTCACAAATATCAAGCTAGAATAATACTAGCATTAAACCTAAATGCCCAAATTTCTGATTCCACTTTTTATGACAGATGGTTCACCTAAAAATAAACACAGCAGACTCACTTTGGGAAATGAAAAGCTACATGTGGGCTGAGATGACTCACTCACTGTCCAGGCCTAAAACGCTACAGATTGTGGGATGATATTTTTACAAATACATGCATACCATACCATACATTTTTGAGTTTCATAAAAGCAAGGGTGAAAGATTTTTTCCAACCATAGAGGCACATGTTATACTTACACTGAAGTTAGTAACCGATGGAAAAGTATAAAAACAGTGACATTTTGGTACCTGACATTTTTCTTCTAGTAATGTTTCATAAGCAGGCAGGTATAAGAAAGAGTGAGATTCTACAGTAGGCTACAAATCTATAGACAAATCACAGACAACAACCTATAGGATAATTCTCCTTCTGTAAAATTCTGCTCACACTCCAGGCTGACAACAGTGTAAGAAAAAACTGACAAGTCAGACAAGTCATCAATATTGTGTTGTGGCAAAATTAAATGAGCCAGTAATACAGACAAAGTCTCATGATAGTCATTTGCTGTAAATACCTGAAGCAAGAACTTTCAGACCAATAAGAATACTGTTGCTTGCACACAAAAATGAACTAACTCGAAGCAAGTCCAAGCATTTACCCAAGATGCTTAGCGGGAGCACTAGGAGGGGGCAAATAGCCACAGGGGGGAAAGGAACCCTGCAGCTGGAGACTGGATCCCTCTAACAGCCAAGATCTTATCCCACCCATGGCTGGAAATAAACACAGCATAGTTTCATCAGCCAAGTGTATGGCAACTGTGGCCATATACCCTATCTACCCCACAGTGAGCAGTGCAAGGATACTGCTGGGAGGATACAATCCTCTTACCAAGGTTGCATTCAAGATCCTAACAGCTGGCTCAGTGTTTCCCTCACCCATTCATACTTTCTTCAATCAGAGATTACAATCCAATCCACTAGAAAAGAGGAAATTTTGCTGTCCTGCCTCTGTGTTGCAACAGGGCGAACTTCAAGTGGACATTCAACCAAGCGTGCCTTCCCTAGCTTTCCAATTCATGACCGGCTGCCTTGGATGCAGCTTCGCACTGAACCCACAGTCAGTTCAATCCTCCGGGCACACAGTGATGACCTAAACACAGCAGCAGATGTTGGGGCTGGACGAGCACAGATGCTTAACAAGAGTCGTATAGACCTACATCTGCACTCAACTCTGTTGATTCAGAAAAATAAAAATAGCACACAGCTAACTGCATTTTATAAAGCTATCAAGCATAGGTTATTACATCATGATTGTTTTATACAATCACAGTGCAACGGTGTTACTGTTAACGTATACAGAGTAAAGTCTGTTGATTCAGGAAAATTGATATTTATAGATCCATATCAGCATGGTACAGGACCACAGAACTTGAATAGATAGAACAGTCCTTCCACTGTTTGCCATGGTAATTTGGCTAGTACAGCATAAAATGGCAATTATAGAATTTTAAGGGCTAGTTGCAATGGTGACAACATTAAGGCCATAAAATCTGTCACACTTGCTTGAGAACTGTGCAGATGAGTCTGTTAGCAAACTGTCAAAACTCAAATGAAATTAGCGACAAGGTTAACATAGCTTTATCAAAGACTGTACTTCTCCCTCACCTCAGCGACTTGCTGTAAATCGGTTTATACTGAAGCTAGACCAATGGTTCAAATAAAAATGGCCACCGCTCCGACCTTCCTGGAACGTTGATTTGAATGGGAATGACCATTCTATCCATTCAAGGTCTGTGTACAGGACCCTGAGCTGTATGAGATCATTTCATCCAGCACGGGTTTAACACGAGACACACAGTGTACACATTTTATTTTCCTCTGGGACATTCATAAGTGAAATGTTATAACCCCTAGAAATAGACCAGGCTGACACCCTGGAGAGAGGCCTCTGTGCCTGACCCTGATTCAGTTGCAGTGGAGTGAGTCTGAAGTAAGAGTGACAGGGCCCAACATACAGAATTCATCCACACAACCATGCAGCCAATGGACTGGGACATAATGAAATTGAAGGCTTATATAAGTGTGATATAAGAGTGGTGGAGAGGAGAAAGGGTCAGAACTACTCACACAATACCAAGCATGAAGGAGATGCAGGGAGTGAGATAGAAAGAGAGAGGCACAAAGATCTCAGAGAAATAGAAAGAGGAGTCCTTTCAAACACATAATATATTAAACAGAGAGGTAAACCAGTATGGCTTGCTGGACCAATTCATAAGTAAAACTGATGTGCCATCAACATGGCAGAACCAGGTCTGACTCTGACCCATATAGAGAGGAGCAGTGACTAGCCTGGGCCTACTCACATCAGAGATACATATGGCTCTGAACCAGTCTTGTAATGTTCCAGGACAAATGACAAGAGCAAAAGGATCTGCGCCAGAGACCTACACTGAGTCTTGGCCCACGGTTTAATATGTGACCCAAAATGAAATTTTGGCCTTGTGACTGGCACGATGTGCTGTCCAGTGCTTGCAATCAGAATGACGACAATACTGTTTGGGTAAAATATGTGTCAATGTCGCACATAAGAAAACACCTGCAGTATCAATTCACAGAGGCACAGCACTTAAACCAATTTTGAACTTTTATATATCCGGTTGAAAGTTAAAGTCACAAAATGAAAATGCCATACCAAAGGGAAATATCAAATTAAAATGTAATGCAGTGAGTCTAACTTTTGATATACAAAAGAGGTATTAGGCTACATTTCTGTGTGTCCAGCCCTTCTCTGCCACTCTGCGTCCACAGTAGAGCACTACACACAAATGTATACACAGAGCTTATGAGCCAATACCTAAACCGTACTGCCGCAGTGGCTGTACTTGCTGACATTCACAATAAGAACCTCCTGATTCACCAATACCAAATCACCTGGATGGTCTGGGGAGAGGAAGTGCTGACACACATACACACGCAGCGAGAGTACATCCAGCAAAGACAAACTGGGCATCAGCTAGCATGTGGCTTATTTAGCACAATGCAACCAATCCATCAAAGGCAAGTGTTAATTTAACTTTAAGAGAGGATCTCATCGGGTCTATGAGTGAACAACTCTCCAATTAACACCGTCAACTCCCAAAAACTGGCACTGAAAAATCAACACTCATTAACACAGGAAAATCTGCTGTGTACAGCTTTGAATTAACAGTGAATGGACTCTGACTATGTTAATAGGTAAGAAAGAGAGAGAAGGGCAGGCAAAGGTAGAGAGGCTGAAAGAGTGCAAAGCACACCAGTGTAGGGAGGGACATAGAACAATAAATGAGATGGACATCTTGGGCAGAACATCCCTGCAGAATGCACATGTAAGATACATAATAAGAAAGAGAGAGTGAGAGAAGCAACTGTGGTCCCAGTATTGAGCAGCGCTTCTCCCTATATGTAACTAGATACACTCTGAGACCTTCCATGCCCATGTAGAGGGTTCAAGCCAGAGGAAGAGGGAGACATGGGGCAGTCGATATTACTGTACTCTGTTTATGTGTTAATTTGGCGTGGGAGGGAACTGTGTAACTCTGTGTGTGTGTGTCTGTGTGTGGGTGTGTCGTCTGTGGGCAGTAGGGTAGTAGAGTAGTAGAGTATGGGCTGGGGTGGGGGATGGAATGTGCTGAGGTGGAAACTGGCATGATCTTCCCAATCACAAAGCCAGTGGATTGGAAGGAGTAACCTACTACACCTATAAACCTTGAAAACCCTATGAGTCATGTTCAAGTAAGAAATACTTAAAGCCTTGATTGATAGACATGTGACAAAAGCACGATCCATTGATTTGGAGAGACATATCTAGATTGCCAACAATCTACAAAGTGTTCATGAAGTGTAGTGTGCTTCCGAATCTTGTGGATTCTAACATTCTACCTAAACAGCAGAATTATATGAAGAGAGAGGTATGCATGAACATATTTTCTGTTGTTTCCAAACAAAGGCCCTGTCATCAGTGTGATGGGATCAATTGTGAGGAGAAAAAAAGCTCTCTTTCTGCGTGTGTTTCAGAGTGGGTGTGTCTTTCTGTGAGTCACTATATCACCAGGGGAAACTGCTGTCCTTAGGCTATTCTCTCTCTCTCTCTCTCTCTCTCTCTCTCTCTCTCTCTCTCTCTCTCTCTTCTGCCCTGTTTTCTCAGTGGAAGTGCCTTTCTATATAAAATGGATTAGGCAAACCATAGTAACTGCATTTGTGTGTGTATGTGTATAATTTTGCATGTGAGCGTGCACATCTGTGTGCACGTGCATGCCTGTGTGAACATACAGATAGTAGCTGTTTTTGCTGTGCACTACTGTGTGAGTAAATTAGATTACCATCACAGTGCTGACCTCGATGTGAGTTACGCCATCTTCCAACAAAGCCAAAGCAGCAGAGAGCATGTGCCCCACTGACACACAACAGCTTACAGCACATGCAGCATCCACAGCCACAACCCTACAGGCATGGGGCAGACCGACACAGAGTAAAAGAGCATGTGGTTGAAAGACCGAGGAGATAGACAGAAAAGGACAGGGAGACAGAGAGAGGGTGGCATGTGAAAGAGGAAACGAAAGACAGACAAATAAGACAAATAAGAGTGGAAAAACGGGGGCAAGAGAGTGATGGGGGAGGGGAGAGATGGAGAGAGGCACGGGTAATAGAGAGGGAAAAAGCCAGAACGATATCAAGATGGAGTGTAAGGAAGGGAGGAAAAGGGAGAGTGAAGAGAAAGAGAAACTACAAAAGAAGGAGGCAGGGAAAGCAGGGCACTGCACGAGATAGAACCGAGCAAGAATAGAACAGGGAATAGTGCAAGGAATCTAATAAAGTATCATTAACATTTCAGTAATTATCACAAAAGAACCATGCTAAAGACAGGGTAGCAAAGCACAATTAGGAGGGGGAGATGGAAAGGAAAAGCCGAAAAAGGGAGGTGATAGAGAAGAATAGACTTTGAGAGTTGCATATAAAATGAGGGCAAAAGTGAAAGCAGGGGGGGTTGGGCACAGAAAAACTGAGAGAAGGCAAAGGCATGTGTTGGAGTGCAACACAGGGAGAAAAAAGGGAATATAGGAGCAGGTTTGCTTGGATGTTTGTGCGTGTGTGAATGCATGAGAGCAGCCATATAAAATAAGGCCAGTTCTCTCAAGTTGCTGGTATTGCATACACTCCTGCTTAAGAGCTTTAGTGTCTCTCTGTGACATTCAGCCTGTCCTCTTACTCTCTCTCTCTCTCTATGACACTGAATACACTTTAATGGGGAAAATACTCTCACCTACTTAACAAAGAAAACCTACACAGACACAAAATAACAAGGAGCATTGCAGTGTGAATGATTCTCAGTGCAGACACTCAGCATGCTAACACAATTGCACAGATCAGCTAAGGCAAGCAAGCAGACAGACAAAGCCAATGGAGCAAGCAGCCACACCCCCTCCTAAAACAGCATACAGAAGAATGAGAATATATTAGATACAGTGCATCAGATACAGTTTTCAATCTCCTATGTAACAATAATGTTTACGTTGTTTAAGTCAAAATCAAGACTTGACTACCTAGCTTTAAAACAAACATCTCAAGCACATTTAAAACTGCCTTTAGTTGCATCAGTGTTTCAATAACGCAATCTAAGCTCATGACCCTTGTTGCATTTCATTCCCTCTCCCCTTCATCTCGTCTATCTCTTCCCACTATGTAAGCAGAAATGGCACGAAAGAGTAATAAAACAAAACCCATAGAATGAGACAGAATTGAAATACAACCGTATTCTTCCTCACACACAAACACACAGACCCAGTGGGCAGAGGGTGTAACATGGAAAGAATCAATGTGACCCACTGAGGTCACCACAGCACTTGTCAGTTATAATGAGATGTACTCATTTTTAATCACAACAGTCTCATATAAATCTCATATGGGTATCTGCTGCCCAAGCACAGTTTGGCACTGCTGCTATATTACACACACATGCTGTCTCACACACAATCACATGCACATGCGCATGCATGCACGCAAGCACACAGACAGAGAGATCGCCACCTTGTAGGGTATTGAACAACATTGAACAGAGAAACTGCAGGGGGAGTGTGTCCAGTCTGTAGTTCATGAAGCAGTGCAGCTGCCTTGCTCTCAATCTGGCACAATACTGACTCCACTTATCCTTTCCCTTCCTCCATTCATATTCCACTCTGGCTTTCTACTTTAATTCACATGCTTCCCAGTAGGTCAAAATATGCCATCAGCCTTTAAACAAAGAATAAATTAAATACAATTTAAAATTCTTGTTCCTCTGCCTGTCATTTTCTAGGTATGAAATCTAAGGATGACCCAGTTGTTTGAGAGAAAAGATTATATCCATACTATAAAATATCTAATTATAAGCTCAGTGTATTCCTGCCGTCACTATTGCTTCTGTGTCGGCACCATCTGTTGCCAGACTTAGATTGAGGATTTTGTTGACATAATCCATGTGTTTCTATCTAAATAAACCCATTTTCATTAAATACTGTGAGATGGCCATAGAGGAGCCTTACAAAAGACAAATCCCCTCCCCCCTCCTCTACTGCTCTCTCCATCCATCCCGCCCTCCCTCGTTTTTCCTCCGCTGTTGCTAAGACCGCTGAACACATGCAAGGCACGCTGTGGAAACCAACAGATACAGAGAGGCGGATCTGCCTGTGTGTTGCTAGGGGCAACACACAGTGTTTCATTGAGAATCCGCCTAGTACCATGTAGACTTTCATAGATGTGATAGAATATGACCTATTTGTTATTCAGTTATGAGGTAAGTTTAAACACACAACCATTATCTAAACAGATGCTCATACTACATTATAATGCCTTTCACATCACTGAGTAAACCACTGTAGAATATTTGACAAGACAAGATTCCACAACAGACCATTTAAAATCTTGCTTCGTTTAGCACATCATAAAGGTAATAAAAGGGGAAAAAAAATGGAAAAAATATATTGCTTCCTGCTTTACAATCCTGCAATGAATGGAAGATCCCTGGTGAAGCAGAGTGCCCTGTACACTGTGAGTTACAGCTAGGCCTGTGCTGATATGAAAGTTTCATAGTATGATTATCTTGGCCCAAATTATCTCAATATAACCTACAATATTATCTGGATAATTATTAATCAGATACAAATTAAGAAGGAGGATTTGACGGGCATGGTGACACTGATTTATCACTTGCAGCCTTATTATCCCCGGCTTCAGCCATGACTATGTTTATGTGTTTACCATGGGCATTTCCTCTATGACACTGTTCACTTCCCAACTAGCTGCAGAGGATTAGAGGGCTCCCTATTTAGAGGAAAATAAGACATAAGTGATGACAGACAAGAGAGACACGGGGCTGTGCTGTGTTTTGGCATTTGTTATTCAGCCTCCCAAGTCGCCAGTAATTGTGGTTGTCACTGTAATAAAAATTAAGGAAGTGTCATAATCATTATTGTTTTTTTACAAGAATATATAGTAATACCGGTTATGGTCCCATCCCTAGTCACAGCACACCAGCTGCAGGGAGCTCTCTCTCATAGCTCCAGCCATTCGTGGCCCATTTAATCACCTCAACTACATCACATCATGGAGCACAGACCACGAGTCACTCTGTTACTCACTCTCTTTACACACATGTAACAACCCACATAGGCACACATCATACACATACATGCACAAAGTGTGCAAACACACACACATACATGTATACACACACATCATCATATTTGTCCTCTAAGAGTAAGACAGATACCCAAATGATCATTTTTAGCAAGAGAATATCTGGATCAAAACAAGATCACTGTAAACAACCTGACTGACTGTTTACCCACTGAAAGCATATTTGACTTGGAGGACTGAATGCAGTAGCTCAAATGACAAATATGCAGAGGGAAGGCCAAACTAACGCTTATCAGGAGGGCATGCGTTTCTATAAATACTCTTTGGAATCAAACATTTGGTTATTTGAAGGACAGGCTAACACAAAGGTTAAACTACTACAGGAAGGCACTACACATCATTTTCTGAACTAAACAAAGTCGCATGGTTTAACTACAGTTTGCTCTGAATGATGCACTTCTTATGTTTCAAAGCCTCTTTATAAGCTAATGCGGCACAACAGTACATATCCTAAAATAAGACAATTACAATACAAATGATAGAGAAGTCAAAGTTGGCAATGTAATTAATATTAAGTTTTCAAAAAGGCTAATGTAAGTCAAACGCCGTGGAATACAAAACAGAGACAGTGTAACAGAGGAGAGGAATTCACTCCTTCAGAAAAAAAGGATTTGGTTTGGATACACATGGATCTCTTGTGTTCAAAAAGTAATGTCTCATAGCGCCTGCGTATCTACAGAGGACGCAACAGTCTTCAGTCTCTCAAGAAAGTTTTCCATGCCATAATTTGACAAACCATCTACTTTATCATTTAAACTCTTTTTTTACCACGAGTAGTTTTACAGCAATCCTCAGCATCCAACATTAAACAGCCAACCCAAAATTAACTTTTTTCATGTCCGATGACCTGACATTCGACCTCCTTGTTTCCCTCAGAGATATTTTGAGGCTTCCATTAAGGACAAAAAGGTGTAATAGCCGGGAGACTTACTTTCAAAAATAGTAGGTAGGGACAAACTCACAAAATCATAAACAAGGATTTAGTCTCACATGTACAAACATCAGAAAGGGATGCAGGTTCAATGTACCTTATTTCATATGGGACAAAATGATGAAAAGCAAATGACTGAGGCCCCTTTCTGTTCAGCTGTTCAAATTAGGAGTTATGATAGTACCAGTGACAAGACTCTTAACATTGAAATCATTAATATCTACATATCAGCCATTATTTGCTTCAATATCTTCATAGGCTTGATAAATAGTGACCTTGCTTACCTCTCCAGATGCCCGCCTCCTATCAGGTACCACTAGAGTATTCCCATTGCTTCCTGGCACGATAGTAGAACCTATACTCATTCTGGGTCCAACTAACATGTATCGTCTGTCTCCGGATCTGTACTGAATGCTGTGGCACAGTGTCCCATCATAATTTGCGTCTTGTAAATACTTGGAGGAATAGTCTGTGGGTTTGGAGCACTGCATTACAATCAACACGATGATACTGATGAGGAAAAGTGCTGAAACTGAGCCCAAAGTTATCATCAGATAAAATGTAACATTGTTATCTTCCTCGTCTTTTGCTACACTTTTAACATCAGAAGCTGCAAAAGCCTCTTTGGGCTCCACAGCCTTGATAATCACAGTAGCTGTTGCTGAGAGTGAAACGTTCCCATTGTCTTTTACCAGTATGACCAGTTTATGCTCAGCCTCGTCTGTCTCTGTGAATGACCGAAGTGTTCTTATCTGTCCTGTATAGCGGTCCAAGCCAAAGAGACTGTGGTCAGTCACTTCCTGCAGTGAAAATAATAACCAGCCGTTATATCCTATATCAGCGTCATAGGCTCTCACTTTAGTCACCAAATGTCCTGCGTTCACATTGCGGGGAATCTCCTCCACACCTTCAGCAGAACCGTTAGCGCTGACTGGATACAAGATGACTGGAGCGTTGTCGTTCTGATCCAGAATGAACACGTTCACTGTGACGTTGCTGCTTAGTGATGGAGTTCCAGAGTCTGTGGCAACAACTTGGAAGTGGAATGTTTTTAATGTTTCAAAGTCAAAACTTTTTAGTGCCAATATATCTCCATTTTCAGAGTTGATACTCAGAAAGGAGGCAAGATTGTTGTCTTCACTTCTATCTCTCAGAATGTGATATGAAACAAAAGAATTATCACCATCGTCAAAATCATAAGCTTTCAGTGAAAATACAGAAGCTCCTGGAGCATTATTCTCAATAACATAGAAAGTGTAGGGGCTCAGTGAAAACTGTGGACTGTTATCATTCACATCTGATACAACCACGCTTATTGTCCTATGAGATGACAGTGGTTGCTCACTGGCATCTTTAGCAACTATTGTTACATCATACTTAGATTGATGCTCTCTATCCAGCAGAGATTTGGTGACAACAGAATACATGTTGTCTTGTAAAGATGGTGTTAATGTGAAAGGCACATCCTCACTTATAAAACAGATGACTTTCCCATTTAAACCAGAGTCAATATCATTTACACTTATCAATGCTACTGTCGTTCCTGGTTTGGAGTCCTCAGGAATTGCATTTGAAAGGGATGTCACCTCAATCTCAGGAGCATTGTCGTTCAGGTCCACTATTTTTATTATCACACTTTTATCTGTTGTCAGTGGGACCGCCCCCTTATCAGAAGCTTTAATATCAATTTCATACCTGTCTTTTACTTCAAAATCGATCAATCCCTTAACAATAATTTCACCAGTATTGGCATCTACCTCAAAAAGTTTACGTATTTTATTATTGACATTATTGCCGAACGAATAAACGACTTCCCCGTTTAAACCGTCATCAAAATCTGTGGCATTTACTTGCATAACAGTTGTGCCAATCGGTGAATTCTCGTTGAGCGTTGCAGAATACGAGTCTTTCGTAAAAACAGGCATATTGTCATTTACATCCAAAACATCAACGATAATGTTTATGGTTCCTGATCGAGCAGGCTTTCCTCCATCAACGGCTGTCAGCAGTAATCTATGACTTCTTGCAGTTTCTTTGTCCAGCGGTTTATGTAAATGCAAAAAAGGGATTTTTCCATCCTCTCCTCTATCTTTAACCTCGAGACGAAAATGGTCATTGTGACTGAGTTTATATTGTTGAATAGAATACATGTCACTGTCTGGGTCACGGGCGCCTCGTAGTTGGAATCGTGCTCCTGGTAAAGCAGATTCAAATATCTCTAAGCGCGTCTCGTTCTCGGAGAAGCTAGGAGAGTGATCGTTCACATCTAAAACCTCCACTGTGACATAATGCACCTCTAATGGATTATCTAGCAGGGTCTTCAGGTTGATCAGGCACGTACTGCTCCGTTCACATATCTCTTCTCTGTCTATTTTTCGGTTCACATGCAAGATGCCATCATTTTGATTCAGCTGAACCAGGGGCTCGGTCGATCCAGAAACGATACGAAATCCTCTACCTTTCAAAGCACTGAGATCCAGCCCTAAGTCTTTAGCTATATTTCCAACCACAGCACCCTCCATGAGCTCTTCGGGAATAGAATATCGTATCTGTGCCGAAGTACCATTCCAAGTAAGAGCCAAAGAAACCATGAGGGCGATCAGTCGCTCCAGCCATGCTCCGCATCCTCGTCGTCCTGCCATATTGGATTTCAAAAACAACGAAAAAATTCCGTTCAATGTAAATAGTCAGCCTACACTGTAAAAGCGAGCTCAGGCATCATGATCAAAAATGAAAACTGTTAACCTTAAAAAATGACACTCGAGATATAGAGTTGGATCCATCCTCCAAAAGCGCAAATGCGAAATAACCCTACCAATAACTGAGGGGCAGGCTGTTCTACTGAGGGGCGTTATTCTACATGTGCACTGACACCTTACGATCTGACGTTACAATGCAGATAAAAAAAATCGACCACAAAATACCTTTCTACAGTACACTGGTTGACTCGTTTCTATTGTTTGACGAGGATGCATGCACAAAAGGAAAAGTGTTAGCTCTTTATTAAATTCAGCACTAGTGGATTGGACAGCGACCACAACAGAATTAGATGCTGCACCACATGTGAATCTGGATCGACTACTTACAACCTAAAATTTTAAGTAGTTCCATAGATTAGCAGTTTCTACAGACAATACACAGCACAGACACACATACCAGTCATGTCCTTACCTCTCCAGATGCCCGCCTTCTGTCGGGGACCACTAGAGTATTTCCATTGCTGCCCGGAACTATAGTAGAACCTATACTCATTCTGGGTCCAACTAACATGTATCGTCTGTCTCCAGATCTGTACTGGATGCTGTGGCACAGTGTCCCATCATAATTTGTGTCTTGTAAATACTTGGAGGAATAGTCTGTGGGTTTGGAGCACTGCATTACAATCAACACGATGATACTGATGAGAAAAAGGGCTGAAACTGAGCCCAAAGTTATCATCAGATAAAATGTCACATTGTTCTCCTCACCATCTGTTGCTGCACTTTTAACATCAGAAGCTGCAAAAGCCTCTTTGGGCTCCACAGCCTTGATAATCACAGTAGCTGTTGCTGAAAGTGAAACGTTCCCATTGTCTTTTACCAGTATGACCAGTTTATGCTCAGCCTCATCTGTCTCTGTGAATGACCGAAGTGTTCTTATCTGTCCTGTGTAGCGGTCCAAACCAAAGAGACTGTGGTCAGTCACTTCCTGCAGTGAAAATAATAACCAGCCGTTGTATCCTATATCAGCGTCATAGGCTCTCACTTTAGTCACCAAATGTCCTGCGTTCACATTGCGGGGAATCTCCTCCACACCTTCAGCAGAACCGTTAGCGCTGACTGGATACAAGATGAGTGGAGCGTTGTCGTTCTGATCCAGAATGAACACGTTCACTGTGACGTTGCTGCTTAGTGATGGAGTTCCAGAGTCTGAGGCAACAACGTGGAAGTGGAATGTTTTCATTGTTTCAAAGTCAAAACTTTTTAGCGCCAAAATATCTCCACTTTCGGAGTTAATGTTTAAGAACGAAGCAAGAGTATTTTCTGTTCGACTATCTCTCAGAATGTGATATGAAATAAGAGCATTGTTACTCTCGTCATAATCGGTGGCTCTCACTGAAAACACTGAGGCTCCCAGCGCGTTATTCTCAGCAATATAGAACGTATAGGGGCTCAGAGAAAACTCTGGACTATTATCATTCACATCTGATACAGCAACACTTATTGTCTTTACACATGACAATGGTGGCTCACCGGTGTCCTTAGCAACTATTGTAAGATCATACAGAGACTTTTGTTCTCTGTCTAATTGTGAATTGGTAACTATAGCGTACATGTTATCTTGTAATGATGGAGATAAAGTAAAAGGAACATCATCACTTATAAAGCAAGTAACTTTTCCATTGAGGCCTGAATCCAAATCACTGACACTGATCAGAGCTACAGTTGTTCCAATTCTAGAATTCTCGGGGACTGATTTTGAAAGTGATGTAACATCAATCTCGGGGAGGTTATCGTTAAGGTCGATTACATTTATTATTACACTTTTGTCTGTGGACAAAGGAATAGTGCCCTTATCTGAGGCCTGTATATCAATTTCATAGCTTTTATTTTCTTCGAAATCAATCACACCTGTAACTTTTATTTCACCAGTCTTTGGGTCTATATTAAATAGTTTACGCAAATCTATATCTACTTCTTTACCAAATGAATAAACGATTTCGCCGTTTGCACCATCATCCAAATCTGTAGCATTAACCCGAATCACTAATGTGCCAGGGGTTGCATTTTCATTTAACATGGCAGTGTATATGTTATTTGTAAAAACTGGCGAATTGTCATTAACATCAAGCACCTCAATCAGTATTTCGATCACTCCGGACTTCGCGGGCCGCCCACCATCAATAGCTGTAAGCAGAAGCTTGTGCTCTCTCATAGCTTCTCTGTCTAACTGCTTCTGTAAAATCAGAAAAGGCATCTTACGGTCTTCGCCTCTTTCCTTGATTTCCAAACGAAAGTGATCATTGTGGCTGAGTTTATACTGCTGAACAGAAAACTGACCCCCGTCTGGGTCACGTGCAGCCTGGAGCTGGAATCTTGCTCCTGGTAATGTTGATTCAAATATCTCTAGTCGTTTCTCTTTCTCCGGAAAGCTGGGGGAATGGTCGTTTACATCCAGCACCTCTATGGCCACATAATGGATCTCCAGAGGATTTTCTAGCACGGTTTTAAGGTTTACTATACACACGTTGCTTCGCTCACAAACCTCTTCCCTATCCACTTTCCTATTCACATACAAGATACCATCGTCCTGATTCAACAGGAAAAGGGGCTCCCTTGAGCTGCCTACAATACGATAATCTCTATCTTTCAATGTGTTCTTATCAAGTCCTAAATCTTTCGCAATGTATCCAACGACTGTTCCTTCTTTCACTTCTTCAGAGATGGAATATCTGATCTGAGCTGAAGCTCCGCTCCAAAGCGTAACCAAAGCCACCATGTAGGCGACACATCTCCATCGCTCTCTCCACGCCAGACGTCTTCTTTGTTCCATGTTATGCAGATAAAAATATAGTAGTCCCCAGATCTATAATTGTATATTCAAAAAAGCTTTCCAAGTCATATTCCTTTCCAAAATTCGCTCCTTCGCCAACAGAACGCTAGAAATCATATGGAGTGTAGTCTGCGTTCAAGCCGTTAACACACAAATGATTGTAGCAATGCTACAATATAAGGGATGGGCCTAACGACTATGACGAAAAGCTGTAGAAGCATTATTTGCCGTTTCACTGACACCATGCGATTAGAATTATCATTACAGTATGTGTTTGACTTTGTAACACATTATAGTTGTGTAAACTTTTTATTTTACCATAATCATGCTTGGCATTGAAAAGACAAACTACCTGTTACTATAATGATAACGAGAGGGGAGCTGACGTAGGCTGGTTTACCAAGCAATGGACACTAGTCACAAGCACCTACCCCTTCAGTAGGCTATATTTGCAGAAAATACAGTACATATCATATTTCTGTCATACATACATACATCTGCGTTTTGCAAACAAGCCATTTGAACAAACATGTGTCAGCACCAAGGAGAGCGACAACTCTGCATTCAGAGGTTTTTCATAACAAATTGTCATACAGCGCACTATAACATGCAAATCAAAGACTGTTACTTATTTTTTTTAATAACTATAGTATGATTGAAATGAGTGCATCAAGCCAGGGGGCACCAGAGTTACAGCGACGAAGCCGGAAAGAAACTTACAAGCGACAGCCACAATCCTTGAATAAAGGATGAATCATAAAATGAGCATTTGACAACATGAAGCTGATACTCAAACTTCATACTGAACTTCAGTAATATGGATATCTCCAACTACCCATTGTGACACAAACGACTAGCAACACATTGTGACCCGTAGACAAAAACAAAATGCAGGATGTTAAGTAGACATGGTTAATGTTAATGTTGGTCATATGAAATACTATCCCCTTATTCCAATAGAGTTTTGCCATAAAGCGAGTTCATGCTGAAGGTTGGTCGCACACAGTGCCGCGTCGCGCTGTGTAGCAGACAGGACAAGGCCCCCGGCGTGCGACCCCCTTAAGATGTCAGCACCCTGACCAGCAGTTGAATAGACTCAGCAAATGTATAGAAAGACGCCAGAAAACTTTGAAAAAAAAGAACCCCCTGTAATTTAACAACATTGGATGAAATTGATATTCATCAACACCTAGTGTTGACGAGGCTCTCTGTGAAGCACTCTCTGTGAAGCACAATTTGGTAATCTGTGACTGTGGGAACCTAAATATGTAATAAAAAAAAATAAAAGAAATAAAAGAAAAAACTACAGAGCGGTTTTGCTGTTACACGATTAATTGTCCTTACCTCTCCAGATGCCCTCCTCCTGTCGGGGACCACTAGAGTATTCCCATTGCTGCCCGGAACAATAGTAGAACCTATACTCATTCTGGGTCCAACTAACATGTAGCGTCTGTCTCCAGATCTGTACTGGATGCTGTGGCACAGTGTCCCATCGTAATTTGCGTCTTGTAAATACTTGGACGAATAGTCTGTGGGTTTGGAGCACTGCATTACAATCAACACGATGATACTGATGAGAAAAAGTGTTGAAACTGAGCCCAAAGTTATAATCAAATACAATGCCACATTATTCTCCTCGTCCTCTTTTGCTGCACTTTTAACATCAGAAGCTGCAAAAGCCTCTTTGGGCTCCACTGCCCTGACAATAACAGTAGCTGTTGCTGAGAGTGAAACGTTCCCATTGTCTTTTACCAGTATGACCAGTTTATGCTCAGCCTCGTCTGTCTCTGTGAATGACCGAAGTGTTCTTATCTGTCCTGTATAGCGGTCCAAACCAAAGAGACTGTGGTCAGTCACTTCCTGCAGTGAAAATAATAACCAGCCGTTGTATCCTATATCAGCGTCATAGGCTCTCACTTTAGTCACCAAATGTCCTGCGTTCACATTGCGGGGAATCTCCTCCACACCTTCAGCAGAACCGTTAGCGCTGACTGGATACAAGATGACTGGAGCGTTGTCGTTCTGATCCAGAATGAACACGTTCACTGTGACGTTGCTGCTTAGTGATGGAGTTCCAGAGTCTGTGGCAACAACGTGGAAGTGGAATGTTTTCAGTGTTTCAAAGTCAAAACCTTTTAGCGCCAAAATATCTCCATTTTCAGAGTTGATGTTTAGAAATGAAGTCAGTTTGTTATCATCACTTACATCTCTCAAAATGTGATACGAAATAAGAGCATTATCACTCTCATCACGATCAGAGGCCCTCACAGAAAATACTGAGGCTCCCGGGGCATTATTCTCAGTGACATAATATGTGTAGGGGCTCAGTGAAAACTCTGGACTGTTGTCATTCACATCTGATACCACGACGCTTATTGTCTTTTTAGATGATAACGACGGCTGTCCAGCGTCCTTCGCAACTATTGTTAGGACATATTGGGGCTGTTTCTCTCTGTCCAGAGGCGACTTTGTTACTAATGAATACATATTGTCTTGTAAGGATGGTGATAAAGCGAAAGGAACATCCTCACCTACAGAGCAAATAACTTTTCCATTGAGTCCAGAGTCCAAATCACTTACGCTAATAAGTGCAACCGTGGTTCCAGGTCTGGAATCTTCAGGGATGGAGCTGGAAAATGAAGTAACCTCAATCTCAGGCGCATTGTCATTCACGTCAACTATCTTGATAATGACGCTTTTTTCTGTAGTTAGAGGAGCGAGACCTTTATCAGATGCTTGAATTTCAATTTCATATTTGTCCTTGTTCTCATAATCTATAAGATCTTTCACAATTATCTCACCTGTTGATGAGTTTATTTCAAAAAGCTTGAATAATCTACGATTCACACTGTTTCCAAACGAGTAGACTACATCTCCGTTTGGACCATCATCCAGATCAGTTGCATTCACTTGTATGACTGTTGTGCCAACTGGAGCATTTTCATCGAGCATCACAGAGTAAACATCTTTCGAGAAAATGGGCGTGTTATCGTTAACATCCAATACATCTACTCGAATATTCATGTCACCAGATTTTGGAGGTTTCCCCCCATCCAACGCCGTCAAAACTAGTGAGTGGCTTCTCACAGCCTCCCTATCTAAGGATTTTTGTAAAACTAATATTGGTATTTTACCATCTTCTCCCTTATCCTTAATTTCCAAACGGAAGTGATCATTGTGGCTAAGTTTATACTGCTGAACGGAGAAATGACCACCGTCTGGATCACGTGAGGCTTGTAGCTGAAAGCGTGCTCCAGGTAACACGGACTCTGAAATCTCTAACCTTTTCTCTTTCTCTGGGAAGCTGGGGGAATGGTCATTTACATCCAGCACCTCCACCCCAACGTAATGCACCTCCAGTGGGTTTTCCAGCACGGTTTTCAGATTAATCAAACACGTACTGCTCCGCTCGCATACCTCTTCCCTGTCGATCTTTCGGCTCACATACAAGATGCCATCGTTCTGATTTACATGGAAAAGGGGATCCGTACTACTAGAAACAATCCGATACTTCCGATCTTTCAGTGTGATCTTATCTAAACCTAGGTCTTTTGCAATATTCCCAACGACAGTTCCTTCATTAACTTCCTCGGAGATGGAATATCTTATCTGTGCCGAGGCCACACTCCACAAAAGCAAAGCAACCATGAAGGCGACCCACCGTCGTCTCGCCCTCTGTGCCTCGTATCCTCTTTGTTCCATGGTTAAAAACGAAATTAATAATCCTTCACGAGAACAATAACTGCGTTACAGGGACAGTATCCAACACATCCATTAATGCAAATGTTCATTCTCTTCCCAAAATGTTCGAAATGCAGGCACATTTAAAGTGTCAGCCGTAAAGTCACAAACGATTCTGCCAATGTCCAAGTAATAATAGCTACCGTCAAGGGGTGGAACCAAAATCCAATGACGAAACGCTCATGTGAAGCCGTTATTTTTCAAGTACAATGACACCATGCGTTCTGATTTTTCATTGCAGGAAATTCTAACGGAATAGCAGATTCGTGTAATGGTATTGTGTTTATCTTCCCCATCTGTACCCAGAGATAGTCGAGTGGTGAAATCCGCCATCTCTGTAGCCATATGTGTAACCCTGCTGGTCTATGATCCAGTCGCGCCAGAAGTCTCATGTCTCCCCTACTCTGCCCCTCTTTGTTTTCCAATTCCAAAACAAAAAAAAAAAAAAAAAAAAAAACCTCCAACCTAATCTTCTGAATGAAGATGGGAAAAAAAAGCCTATCACAATGTTTGAGCATCCTACAAAAACGTGTGAATATTGTCTATTTTGTTGTCTATTTCCTAAGATAAATTTGTATGAATGAAAACAGTGTGAGGTAACTGCATTTCATAAATTAGTTGTTTGACCATTTTTTACAATTAATGAAAACGTAAAGGCAAACAGACAGGAAAACATTTCAGCACCATGGACAGGGAATATCACCAACTGCAAATCGGTCTAGCTCAATTTGGCGATGGCGTTAACTTTCACATTTCAACTCAATGTGACTAAACAATGAACGACCAGCTGAAACACATCCTTTTCCCACTGCACTTCTGTGTCGTACTGTACCCGTACTGTCACGGTACGGTATGCTTTTCCATTATATTTTGTTCACTGTTCAGTATGGCTTGGGTACAGTAAAAGCGTATCTTTTACTTTGTTTAATTGGTTCTTGCCTATGCTGTATATCTTATTTGTACTGTAAAGCACCTTTTAACCCTGCCTTATACTGTATTTATATTATTCTGTATTGTAAAGCACTTTGTAACTTTGTTTCGAAAAGCGCTATACAAATACATTTTATTATTTATTATTATTATAAACGTCAACCTGGGCCAAGAGCTGCTGCTATAGTTACACATGTGTGTTCTGAACAGGGACCCATGTCTTCAAAATGGAAAACAAAAGGATACTGACCCGGTGCCTTAAAGTACACTCCTACTTCTGCAGTGGAAAAGTCACAAATCATCAAAGCAGGAACTATGCACTTTTAATCAAAACATCTCTTACCTCTCCAGATGCCCGCCTTCGGTCGGGGACCACTAGAGTATTCCCATTGCTGCCTGGGACTATAGTAGAACCTATACTCATTCTGGGTCCAACTAACATGTATCGTCTGTCTCCAGATCTGTACTGGATGCTGTGGCACAGCGTCCCGTCGTAATTTGCGTCTTGTATATATTTAGATGAATAGTCTGCGGTTTTGGAGCACTGCATTACAATCAACACGATGATACTGATGAGAAAAAGTGCTGAAACTGAGCCCAAAGTTATCATCAGATAAAACGTCACATTATTCTCCTCTTCATCTTTTGCTGCACTTTTAACATCAGAAGCTGCAAAAGCCTCTTTGGGCTCCACAGCCTTGATAATCACAGTAGCTGTTGCTGAGAGTGAAACGTTCCCATTGTCTTTTACCAGTATGACCAGTTTATGCTCAGCCTCGTCTGTCTCTGTGAATGACCGAAGTGTTCTTATCTGTCCTGTATAGCGGTCCAAAGCAAAGAGACTGTGGTCAGTCACTTCCTGCAGTGAAAATAATAACCAGCCGTTATATCCTATATCAGCGTCATAGGCTCTCACTTTAGTCACCAAATGTCCTGCGTTCACATTGCGGGGAATCTCCTCCACACCTTCAGCAGAACCGTTAGCGTTGACTGGATACAAGATGACTGGAGCGTTGTCATTCTGATCCAGAATGAACACGTTCACTGTGACGTTGCTGCTTCGTGATGGAGTTCCAGAGTCTGTGGCAACAACTTGGAACTGGAATGTTTTCATTGTTTCAAAGTCAAAACTTTTCAGCGCGAAAATATTTCCATTTTCGGAGTTAATGTTTACAAACGAAGACAGAGTATTTTCTGTTCCTCTATCCCTTAAAATATGATATGAAATGACAGCATTATCACCCTCGTCACGATCAGAGGCTTTCACTGAGAATACAGAGTCTCCTGGGGCGTTATTCTCAGTAATGTAGAAAGTATAAGGGCTCAGTGAAAACTCGGGGCTATTATCGTTCACATCTGATACAATAACGGTTATTGACTTTTCAGACGATAAAACTGGTTCTCCAGCATCCTTGGCAACAATAGTTAGATCAAAACTATCCCTTTTTTCTCTATCGAGGGGTGATTTGGTAACTAAAGCGTACATGTTATCCTGTAAGGATGGCTTTAATGTAAAGGGAACATCATCACTTACAAAACAAATAACTTTGCCATTCAGGCCGGAATCTAAATCGTTAACACTGATCAATGCAACTGTAGTTCCAGGTCTGGCATCCTCAGCAACTGCATCAGAAAAAGATGTAACTTCAATTTCCGGTGCGTTGTCGTTTAAATCAATAATTTTGACCCTTACGCTTTTATCAGTCGTCAAAGGAGCGGCCCCCTTGTCAGAAGCTTGTATATCAATCTCATAGTTGTCTTTCATTTCGAAATCTATCAGTCCCTTAACAATTATTTCCCCAGTATTGGCATCCACGTGGAAAATGTTCAGTAACTTACTATTCACATTGTTACCGAAAGAATAAAAAACCTCACCATTCGATCCTTCATCCAAATCTGTGGCGTTAACCGTTATGACTGTAGTACCAATTGGAGCATTTTCACTCAACGTAACTGAATACGCATCTTTTGCGAATATTGGCAAATTATCATTCACGTCCAAAACATCGACAATTAGTTCAACAGTCCCGGACCTAGGAGGCTTTCCTCCATCAATAGCTGTCAGGATAAATGTGTGCCTTTTCATAACCTCTCTGTCCAGTGGCTTCTGTAAAAGTAAAACGGGAACTTTTCCATTTTCACCACGGTCTATAACTTCCAGTCGGAAATGGTCGTTGTGAGTAAGTTTGTACTGCTGTACAGAATAGATGCCAACATCAGCGTCACTTGCAGCTTGCAGTTGAAATCGCGTCCCTGGTAGCACCGATTCTGAAATTTCAATTCGTTTGTCTTTCTGTGGAAAGCTGGGAGAATGGTCATTTACATCCAGCACCTCTACGGCCACATAATGGATCTCAAGTGGGTTCTCTAGCACGGTTTTAAGGTTGATAAAACACGTACTGCTTCCTTCGCAGACCTCCTCTCTATCTATCTTTTTGTTCACGTACAAAACACCATCGTTCTGGTTAACCTGGAACAGGGGTTCAGCCGAGCCCGTTACAATGCGATAGCCTCTGTCTTTTAAATTGCTCTTATCTAGTCCCAAGTCCTTTGCTATATTCCCAACAACAGTGCCTTCTTTTGATTCCTCAGATATGGAATATCTGATCTGTGCTGACGCTCCGCTCCAAACCAGAACCAAAGCAAACACATAGGCGACCCACCGCTGTCGCTCCCTCCAAGCCTTTCGTCCTCTTTGTTCCATGATTTTAGAATAAAAATAATAGTATACAAGAACTATATGTGAATCACGACCGCTACTTTGTCCAACATATTCCCAAACTCATCCCCTCGTTGACTCTCTCCAAATGATTGTATAAAATAAAATGCAGTTTGTAGGTGTTTGCCGTTCATCTGCACGGAAAGGTTCCTACCGATGGCGAAATAATATTCCCACTAAGGGGTGGGACCAACTGACATGGCGGTGAGATCTTGAGAAGCATTTTTCTACAAATACACTGACATCATGCGAGCCAGTGTCACATTGCACGACGATAAACGAAATCCTAAAATATTTTTTACACATAAAATCAAGAGATACGGTACAGTGTTTTTTTTTTTTTTAAATGCTAGAAAGAGACAGCTTTTCTATTATTATATATTAACAAATTCACTTGTTCTGATCTAAATGTTCCTCGTGGTGTTGAACGGGGATGAGCGCGTACGCAATGTTGCTTGAGTGTGGAAAGGCGTGTGTGAAAGCAGATAAGGGACTGGCGCAACTGGTCACATTCACAGATAATTCGTTGAATTTGTCCCACTACACATCGAGAAGCCTCAAGAGCACATTTTAGTATCATAGAACAAGGCCTTTTCATGAACACACTCAACACCCCTGGCTTGAAACTGTAAGTTCAGCAGTTCAGAAACACACGGACTGAACACTACACCGACAATGCACTTATACTTAAGCTTAAACATTGCCCCAAAAAACTTACAACTAACTTCCAACCTCACTAAAACTATGGTGTGACAATCAAGGGCCATTTGCATGTTCGCACACATAAGCAACAATTAAACGAAGCAGGATAAAGAGGACTGATATGGGCTACTATTGATGACGATAATTTTCTTACCTCTCCAGATGCCCGCCTTCTGTCGGGGACCACGAGGGTATTCCCATTGCTGCCCGGGACTATAGTAGAACCTATACTCATTCTGGGTCCAACTAACATGTATCGTCTGTCTCCAGATCTGTACTGGATGCTGTGGCACAGTGTCCCATCATAATTTGTGTCTTGTAAATACTTGGACGAAAAGTCTCTAGGTTTGGAGCACTGCATTACGATCAACACGATGATACTAATGAGAAAAAGTGTTGAAACCGAGCCCAAAGTTATCATCAGATAAAATGTCACATTGTTATCCTCATCATTTTTTGTTGCACTTTTAACATCTGAGGCTGCAAAAGCCTCTTTGGGCTCCACTGCCTTGACAATCACAGTAGCTGTTGCTGAGATTGAAACGTTCCCATTGTCTTTTACCAGTATGACCAGTTTATGCTCAGCCTCGTCTGTCTCTGTGAATGACCGAAGTGTTCTTATCTGTCCTGTGTAGCGGTCCAAAGCAAAGAGACTGTGGTCAGTCACTTCCTGCAGTGAAAATAATAACCAGCCGTTATATCCTATATCAGCGTCATAGGCTCTCACTTTAGTCACCAAATGTCCTGCGTTCACATTGCGGGGAATCTCCTCCACACCTTCAGCAGAACCGTTAGCGCTGACTGGATACAAGATGACTGGAGCGTTGTCGTTCTGATCCAGAATGAACACGTTCACTGTGACGTTGCTGCTTAGTGATGGAGTTCCAGAGTCTGTGGCAACAACTTGGAAGTGGAATGTTTTCAGTGTTTCAAAATCAAAACTTTTTAGTGCCAATATATGTCCATTTTCGGAGTTAATGTTTAAAAACGAAGATAGAGTATTTTCTGCACCCCTGTCCCTTAAAATATGATATGAAATAAGAGCATTATCACCCTCGTCACGATCAAAGGCTTTCACTGAGAATACAGAGTCTCCTGGAGCGTTATTTTCATAAATGTAGAAGGTATATGGGTACAGTGAAAACTCTGGACTGTTATCATTCACATCTGATACAACAATGCTTATTGTCTTTTCAGATGACAAGGATGGTTCACCTGCATCTTTAGCAAGAATTGTTACATCATAATGGGATTGTTGTTCTCGATCCAAAGCCGATTTGGTGACTAGAGAGTACATGTTATTCTGTAAAGACGGACTGAGCGTAAAAGGAACATCTTGAATTATAAAGCACATAACTTTTCCATTTAGACTAGAGTCTGAGTCTTTTACACTAATCAACGCCACTGTGGTTCCTGGTTTGGAATCTTCCGGGAGAGCACGAGAAAAAGATGTCACCTCGATCTCGGGTGCATTGTCGTTTACATCAACGATATTAATAATAACGCTTTTGTCTGTTGTCAATGGAGCCGCACCCTTGTCGGATGCCTGGATATCAATTTCATATCTGCCACTCTCTTCAAAATCTATGACTCCTGCCACAGTTATTTCTCCCGTCAGTGGGTTTAAATCAAAACGTGCACGTACCTTTGCATCCACGTCATTGTCTAATGAATATACAACTTCGCCATTTGAACCTTCATCTAAATCTGTTGCATTAACTTGGATAATAGTCATACCAAGGGGGGAATTTTCCTTTAGCTGCACAGTGTAGGAGTCCTTGGTGAAGACTGGAGGGTTATCATTGACATCGAAGACATCTATAATTATTTTCATGCTTCCAGACTTTGGAGGTTTACCTCCATCCACGGCTGTGAGAAGTAATATATGGGTCTTGACAGATTCTCTATCAAGTGGCTTTTGGAGAATTAAACTGGGAGTTTTACGGTCCTCACCACGATCTTTCACTTCCAAACGAAAATGTTCATTATGACTCAACTTATACTGCTGAACAGATAATGGGCCACTATCAGCGTCACGTGCAGCTTGCAACTGAAATCTTGCTCCTGGTAATGCAGATTCAGAAATCTCTAACATCTTTTCATTTTCGGGGAAGCTTGGAGAGTGGTCGTTTACATCCAAAATCTCCACCGCTACATAATGGACTTCCAGTGGGTTTTCTAACACTGTTTTTAAGTCGATCAAACAAACCTTGCTTCGGTCGCACACTTCCTCTCTGTCAATTTTCCGGTTCACATACAAAATACCATCGTCCTGATTTACCCGGAAAGGAGGCTCTGTCGAGCCATACACAATACGATACGCTCTATCTTTCAGTGTGGTCTTATCGAGACCTAAATCCTTTGCAATGTTTCCAACATCAGTTCCTTCTTTCACTTCTTCAGAGATGGAATATCTGATCTGAGCTGAAACTCCACTCCAAAACGTAACCAAAGCCACCATGTAGGCGGCCCACTGCCTCCGCTGTCTCCACGCCAGGCGTCCTCTTTGTTCCATGGCGTACAAATAAAAAACAAGGGATCCACAGATCTAAAATTGTATAACGACGCAAACTGTCCCCGTCATATTCGTTATCAAAATGCGCTCCTTCACCAACAAAGCGTTAGAAATTACACGGAGGCTAGATTTTGTGTTCAAGCTGTTAACACGCACATTATTCTACCCATGACAAAATAGACGAAAGGGATGGGTCTAATGGCTACGTTAAAAAAATATAGAAGCATTATTTGCCATTACACTGACACCAAGTGACCAAGAACAACATTACAGAACTACGGTTGAAATGGTGACAAATTACGTTTAAAAAAAAAGACACAAACGACCTGTTATAATGAAGATGAAAGGCGACCTGACATGGGCATACTTTTCAAGCACTGGAAAAGCAATTATGCTGCTTCCTCTTCATTAAAAAAAAAGCGTTATTAACGACAGTAATTACTATAGATGACTTGCCATTATATTACCTCATATCTCAAAGGAAAGTGTCGCGTTTTGCAAACTGCGTTTGAAGTTTCAGCACCACGGATAGCGATATTTTTATATGTACTACTAGTAGCCCTACTCTTCCCCTTCATCCAATAGAGTTCTGCCATAAAGGCGCCTATAGCGCTGAAGTTTCGTAACCATGGACATTGATAAACTTGATCCCGAAAATTTCTAAAAGGAAGCCAGTACTTACGATGGAGGCCAACCCCTCAAACTCAAGAACATTTAATTCAATTTATATTAATTGTAACTCGTATAGTCTCTCCATAAATTATTTTTTGGAAAAGGAAATGTTGGTAACTTGTGGCGTGGACACATAGATATGTTGTAAAACTGAATTGCAGTCAATAGAATCAGTGTTATACTGTCTTATATTGTTCTTACCTCTCCAGATGTCCGTCTCCTGTCGGGGACCACTAGAGTATTCCCATTGCTGCCCGGGACTATAGTAGAGCCTATACTCATTCTGGGTCCAACTAACATGTATCGTCTGTCTCCAGATCTGTACTGGATGCTGTGGCACAGTGTCCCATCATAATTTGCGTCTTGTAAATACTTGGAGGAATAGTCTGTAGGTTTGGAGCACTGCATTACAATCAACACGATGATACTGATGAGAAAAAGGGCTGAAACTGAGCCCAACGTTATCATCAGATAAAATGTCACATTATTCTCATCGTCCTCTTTTGCTGCACTTTTAACATCAGAAGCTGCAAAAGCCTCTTTCGGCTCCACAGCCTTGACAATCACAGTAGCTGTTGCTGAGAGTGAAACGTTCCCATTGTCTTTTACCAGTATGACCAGTTTATGCTCAGCCTCGTCTGTCTCCGTGAATGACCGAAGTGTTCTTATCTGTCCTGTATAGCGGTCCAAACCAAAGAGACTGTGGTCAGTCACTTCCTGCAGTGAAAATAATAACCAGCCGTTATATCCTATATCAGCGTCATAGGCTCTCACTTTAGTTACTAAATGTCCTGCGTTCACATTGCGGGGAATCTCCTCCACACCTTCAGCAGAACCGTTAGCGCTGACTGGATACAAGATGACTGGAGCGTTGTCGTTCTGATCCAGAATGAACACGTTCACTGTGACGTTGCTGCTTAGTGATGGAGTTCCAGAGTCTGAGGCAACAACATGGAACTGGAATGTTTTCGATATTTCAAAGTCGAAGCTTTTTAGCGACATTATGTCCCCGTTTTCAGCATTGATGTTGAGAAATGAAGTCAGTTTATCTTCACCTACAACTCTCAAAATGTGATATGAAATAAGAGCATTGTCACTCTCATCACGATCAGAGGCCTTCACTGAAAACACTGAGGCTCCTGCAGAGTTGTTCTCGGTGACATAAAACGTATAGGGGCTCGATGAAAACTCTGGTCTGTTGTCATTTACATCTGATACAACGACGCTTATTGTTTTTTCAGATGACAAAGATGGGTCACCCGTGTCTTTAGCAAGTATTGTAACATCATATTGAGACTTGTTTTCCCTGTCCAACTGCGACTTCGTGAGCACAGCGTACATGTTGTCTTGTAATGACGGGGATAATATAAAAGGAACGTTCTCTTTGATTGTGCAAATGACCTTGCCATTGATTCCAGAGTCCAAATCATTGACACTAATCAGGGCCACAGTCGTTCCAATTCTTGAATCCTCGGGGATGGAGCTGGAAAATGATGTCACTTCTATCTCTGGAGCATTATCATTAACATCAACTACAGTTATCATTACGCTCTTGTCAGCTGTTAAAGGAGCTTGTCCCTTGTCAGATGCCTGTATATCAATTTCATAACTCTTACTTTCCTCGAAATCTATCAGACCTGTTACTTTAATTTCACCCGTGAATGGGTCCACACTAAAGAGATCAATTAATTTCAAATCAACTTCGTTACCAAATGAATATATTATTTCGCCGTTTGCACCTTGATCCAAGTCGGTTGCATTTACCTGAATCACCATTGTGCCTGCGGGAACATTTTCCCTCAGTGTGGCAGAAAAAAGCTCTTTCGTGAACATAGGCGAGTTGTCATTAACATCAAGAACATCCACAAGTATTTCTATAGCGCCAGACTTCGCCGGTTTTCCTCCATCAATGGCCGTTAGAAGAAACCTATGTTTTCCAGCAGTTTCTCGATCTAACTGCTTCTGCAAAACTAAAAACGGTACTTTACGGTCTTCCCCTCTATCCTTGACTTCTACTCTGAAATGGTCATTATGGCTGAGTTTATATTGCTGAATGGAAAAATGGCCTCCATCGGGGTCGCGTGCAGCTTGCAGCTGAAACCTCGCTCCTGGTAAGGCAGACTCAGAAATCTCAAGCCTTTTCTCTTTCTCTGCAAAACTAGGAGAGTGGTCATTCACATCAAGTATTTCCACCGCCACATAGTGAATCTCCAGTGGGTTTTCTAGCACGGTCTTCAGATTGATCAAACACGGACTGGTCCGTTCGCACACCTCCTCTCTGTCAATTTTTCTGTTCACGTACAAGATACCATCATTTTGATTTACCTCGAAGAGGGCTTCCGCTGAGCCTGTTACAATGCGATATCCTCTATCTTTTAGTGTGGTCTTATCTAGTCCCAAATCCTTAGCTATATTCCCAACGACAGTTCCCTCTTTAACTTCTTCAGATATCGAATACCTGATCTGTGCTGAAGCCCCGCTCCATAAAAGATCCAATACAACCATGAAGGCGACCCACCACTGTCGCTCCTTCCATGTCTCACATCTTCTTTGTTCCATGACTTCAAGGTAATAAAGAATAGTCCACTAAATGTGTCGTATTATGAAGGACACGTTGTATGTCATGTTCCTGAACGTAATCCAAGGTATGCCTTCTGCAGATCGATTGATGGAAAAAGAATGTAGATATTGCTCACCAATCGTAAGCTCACAAACAACTATGCCGTTTGATAAAAATCGCAGTCACTATTAAGGGTGGGCCAGAATAAAGCCTGTGACGAAAGGCTCTGTGAGAGCCATACACTTACAACCAACCTACACTGACACCATGCGTTCAAGTGCTACACTACTGAGTTTTCTCTGTCTGAAAAACTTTTCAACAAATCAAAGTTCGGCATACAATCTCTAGAGACAGTACAATCCTGCCTTGATTGGAATGGATATAAGAAGGCCCTGCGGTTTTGAAACGATATGTTATACTAGCGCATAGCTTAAGATTCAGCACCAGGGAGAGCAAAAATATACAGTCAAAATTCCTTAGAGAGAAAGCAATAGAAATATCAACCACCCATCCTGCCAATCAAGCAAGAAAAACTGCTGTGGAATATCTCTTTATAACATTGGAAACCTTAATAATAAACATGGCTTGAAAAAATACGTACCTTGCGAAAAAAACAGAAAAAAAACTACATCTTGCCTAACGGAGAGGAGGATCAAAAAAAGTGATTGCAGATTTTGTCAGGAAGCTATAATAAGTGCACTGACAGTGGTTAATGCGAAGTAAGCCTTCACATGTACTCTCCGTGTTCTTCCAGAAAGGAAGTGGTACTATGATATGTATTACTCATATACAAACGATCTCCCCAATAAATAGTTCTGCCAACAAGTCAGCTTGTAATGACGACACATCATGCAATTCTTGAAGACATTACACTTACCTCTCCAGATGCCCGTCTCCTGTCGGGGACCACTAGAGTATTCCCATTGCTGCCCGGGACTATAGTAGAACCTATACTCATTCTGGGTCCAACTAACATGTATCGTCTGTCTCCAGATCGGTACTGGATGCTGTGGCACAGTGTCCCGTCATAATTTGCGTCTTGTAAATACTTGGACGAATAGTCTGTGGGTTTGGAGCACTGCATTACAATCAACACGATGATACTGATGAGAAAAAGTGCTGAAACTGAGCCCAAAGTTAGCATCAGATAAAACGTCACATTATTCTCCTCGTCCTCTTTTGCTGCACTTTTAACATCTGAGGCTGCAAAAGCCTCTTTGGGCTCCACGGCCTTGATAATCACAGTAGCTGTTGCTGAGAGTGAAACGTTCCCATTGTCTTTTACCAGTATGACCAGTTTATGCTCAGCCTCGTCTGTCTCCGTGAATGACCGAAGTGTTCTTATCTGTCCTGTATAGCGGTCCAAACCAAAGAGACTGTGGTCAGTCACTTCCTGCAGTGAAAATAATAACCAGCCGTTATATCCTATATCAGCGTCATAGGCTCTCACTTTAGTCACCAAATGTCCTGCGTTCACATTGCGGGGAATCTCCTCCACACCTTCAGCTGAACCGTTAGCGCTGACTGGATACAAGATGACTGGAGCGTTGTCGTTCTGATCCAGAATGAACACGTTCACTGTGACGTTGCTGCTTAGTGATGGAGTTCCAGAGTCTGTGGCAACAACATGGAACTGGAATGTTTTCAGGGTTTCAAAGTCAAAACTTTTCAGCGCCAAAATATCCCCGTTGTTAGAGTTCACGTTAAGAAATGAAATCAGTCTGTTATCTCCACCTACATCTCTTAAAATGTGATATGAAATAAGAGCATTATCACTCTCATCACGATCAGAGGCTTTCACAGAAAATAATGAGGACCCCGGAGTGTTATTTTCAGTGACATAAAACGTATAGGGGCTCAATGAAAACACTGGACTGTTGTCATTTACATCTGATACGACAACACGTATTGTCTTTTCAGATGACAAAGATGGGTCACCCGTGTCTTTAGCAAGTATTGTAACATCATATTGAGAATTGTTTTCCCTGTCTAACCGCGACTTGGTGACCAAAGCGTACATGTTGTCTTGTAATGACGGGGATAGAGTAAAAGGAACATCTTCTTTGATTATGCAAATTACTTTACCATTGATTCCTGAGTCAAAATCATTGACACTAATCAGGGCCACAGTAGTACCCATTTTTGAATCCTCGGGGATGGAGCTGGAAAATGATGTCACTTCTATCTCTGGAGCATTATCGTTAACATCAACTACAGTTATCATTACGCTCTTGTCAGCTGTTAAAGGAACTTGTCCCTTGTCAGATGCCTGTATATCAATTTCATAACTCTTACTTTTCTCGAAATCTATTAGACCTGTAACTTTAATTTCACCCGTGAATGGGTCCACACTAAAGAGATCCATTAATTTCAAATCAACTTCGTTACCAAATGAATACATTATTTCGCCGTTTGCACCCTGATCCAAGTCAGTTGCATTAACTTGAATCACTATCGTGCCAGAGGGGACATTTTCCCTCAGTGTGGCAGAATATAACTCTTTAGTAAACACAGGCGAGTTGTCATTAACATCAAGAACATCAACAAATACTTCTATAGCGCCAGACTTCGCCGGTTTTCCTCCATCAATTGCTGTTAGTAGAAGCCTATGTTTTCCAGCAGTTTCTCGATCTAACTGCTTCTGCAAAACTAAAAACGGTACTTTACGGTCTTCCCCTCTATCCTTGACTTCTACTCTGAAATGGTCATTATGGCTGAGTTTATATTGCTGAATGGAAAAAATGGCCTCCATCGGGGTCGCGCGCAGCTTGGATCTGAAATCTCGCTCCTGGTAATGTCGATTCAAATATCTCTAATCGTTTTTCTTTCTCTGGGAAGCTGGGGTAATGGTCGTTTACATCAAGTATTTCCACCGCCACATAATGAATCTCCAGTGGGTTTTCTAGCACGGTTTTCAGATTGATCAAACACGGACTGGTCCGTTCGCACACCTCCTCTCTGTCAATTTTTCTGTTCACGTACAAGATACCATCATTTTGATTTACCTCGAAGAGGGCTTCCCGCTGAGCCTGTTACAATGCGATATCCTCTATCTTTTAGTGTGGTCTTATCTAGTCCCAAATCCTTAGCTATATTCCCAACGACAGTTCCCTCTTTAACTTCTTCAGATATCGAATACCTGATCTGTGCTGAAGCCCCGCTCCATAAAAGATCCAATACAACCATGAAGGCGACCCACCACTGTCGCTCCTTCCATGTCTCACATCTTCTTTGTTCCATGACTTCAAGGTAATAAAGAATAGTCCACTAAATGTGTCGTATTATGAAGGACACGTTGTATGTCATGTTCCTGAACGTAATCCAAGGTATGCCTTCTGCAGATCGATTGATGGAAAAAGAATGTAGATATTGCTCACCAATCGTAAGCTCACAAACAACTATGCCGTTTGATAAAAATCGCAGTCACTATTAAGGGTGGGCCAGAATAAAGCCTGTGACGAAAGGCTCTGTGAGAGCCATACACTTACAACCAACCTACACTGACACCATGCGTTCAAGTGCTACACTACTGAGTTTTCTCTGTCTGAAAAACTTTTCAACAAATCAAAGTTCGGCATACAATCTCTAGAGACAGTAAAATCCTGCCTTGATTGGAATGGATATAAAGAAGGCCCTGCGGTTTTGAAACGATGTGTTATACTAGCGCATAGCTTAAGATTCAGGACCAGGGAAAGAAACAATATACAGAGTCAAAATTCCTTAGAGAGAAAGCAATAGAAATACCAACCACCCATCCTGTCAATCAAGCAAGAAAAACTGCTGTGGAATATCTCTTGATAACATTGGAAACCTTAATAATAAACATGGCTTGAAAAAAATACGTACCTTGCGAAAAAACAGAAAAAAAACTACATCTTGCCTAACGGAGAGGAGGATCAAAAAAAGTGATTGCAGATTTTGTCAGGAAGCTATAATAAGTGCACTGACAGTGGTTAATGCGAAGTAAGCCTTCACGTGTACTCTCCGTGTTCTTCCAGGAAGGAAGTGGTACTATGATATGTATTACTCATATGCAAACGATCTCCCCAATAAATAGTTCTGCCAACAAGTCAGCTTGTAATGACGACACATCATGCAATTCTTGAAGACATTACACTTACCTCTCCAGATGTCCGTCTCCTGTCGGGGACCACGAGAGTATTCCCATTGCTGCCCGGGACTATAGTAGAACCTATACTCATTCTGGGTCCAACTAACATGTACCGTCTGTCTCCAGATCGGTACTGGATGCTGTGGCACAGTGTCCCATCATAATTTGTGTCTTGTAAATACTTGGACGAATAGTCTGTAGGTTTGGAGCACTGCATTACAATCAACACGATGATACTGATGAGAAAAAGTGTTGAAACCGAGCCCAAAGTTATCATCAGATAAAATGTCACATTGTTATCCTCATCATTTTTTGTCGCACTTTTAACATCAGAAGCTGCAAAAGCCTCTTTCGGCTCCACAGCCTTGACAATCACAGTAGCTGTTGCTGAGAGTGAAACGTTCCCATTGTCTTTTACCAGTATGACCAGTTTATGCTCAGCCTCATCTGTCTCTGTGAATGACCGAAGTGTTCTTATCTGTCCTGTGTAGCGGTCCAAAGCAAAGAGACTGTGGTCAGTCACTTCCTGCAGTGAAAATAATAACCAGCCGTTATATCCTATATCAGCGTCATAGGCTCTCACTTTAGTCACCAAATGTCCTGCGTTCACATTGCGGGGAATCTCCTCCACACCTTCAGCTGAACCATTAGCGCTGACTGGATACAAGATGACTGGAGCGTTGTCGTTCTGATCCAGAATGAA